>NW_013666486.1:265519-271562 GCF_000517525.1 Limulus polyphemus
GTATTATTTAATATAGATGTATTCAGTATTATTTAAAGCTCAGTCCACTAGAGGGTCAGTGGTAAGTCTACGGACAGTGGACAGAATGTAGCGTTTCAAAAATAAGAATTACTTTAGCAAAATAATGTATTGTCTTCTCACGTGTTCACCTGGAACGCTTGTGTGAACATTTGTAGAAAATGGAATATTTCCCAGAACTGCTTCGAAGATTTAAGTTTAAAAGTTCCATATTACATCACTTTTGTTGCGTGTGTACGACATAGATTTTAAAGTAATTTTATTTATGTTAAGTTAGTTTCTTCTTGAATACATCTACATTAAATAATACTGAATACATCTACATTAAATAATACTGAATACATCTATGAAGATAACAAAATGGTAACTGTTTTCAACAGCCAAGCAAACCTAAGCCTTTCCCAGCTACTGAATAAAATGTGATCATTGATATGTATTTATATATAAAATAATGCTAGTGTTTAACTCTGAGAATTTCTCAACAAATTTAGGGGAAGTGAGATCACTCTCTGCGTTTTACCGATAGAAAATTTAAATAATTCACTTAGTACTAACAATACCCAATAGATGGCGGGTAAGACTATTAGTTTGACACCTTGTTGTATAAATTGATTTTTTTTAAGCATATAATTATTACTGAATTCTAGAGTAATTAATACACACTGTTACAGGTTGTTTTGTTTTTCTGCACAACTTAGTTAGCGTTTGTGTTCTTGGGCGTGGCTTAAGAGTTAGCTTGCCTGGACTGTGAATCTGAGGATTGAGGTTCACATCTCTTTCTGGCAAAAATCCGCTTCTGGTTTTGGGGCTGTGGGTGAATTAAGTTTATGGTCAAAGCTCAATATTTTGCCACGCAAGGATAACTCGAGAGTTGAAAGTAGATGCTATTGGCTAGCTCCCTTTCTTCTTAAATCCATTTATAATTTCGAACTGTTGACCAGAGACAGAGCAGCTGGTCAGTATTACACGCCGTCTATATGGCTACCTCATAACGGGAATGACTGTCAATGACATCTCGTGACTTTTGCTGAAAGTACTAATTGTATTGAGCAATATTACGGGTTCCAACCTTGGACCCTCTCTAATCAGCAACTCTCACTATTAGTGCTGTCCAGGAAAGGACATTCACCCAAATCTATACAAGCACAAGGATATCTGCACTCTTTGGATACTCTAATCGATCGTCACTCTTATTTAAAAAAACACCCACAATCCTAAAGCGTGTGATTTTGTGGAAACGAGCTGCGAATAGTGGACCTACGAATTCACGCTAGTCGCTAGGCCACACATCCGGCTCAAGAGTTCGACAATCTTGAATTTATTTCAATCAATTTATTTCCTACCAATGCTCTTTTAAAAAAAACAGTTTTTTGTTATTTCAATTGCTTGTAATCAAAGAGAGTAATACTGAACATTCCTATCGAAGAATCTAATAACATTAAAAAGATTTCAGGTGTCTTCCTTTGTGAGGTAATAATGGTTAGAAGTTTTGCGGACAGTCATCCGTCCCCAGTTTTGAGATAATAGACGATAATCCAAGGGTACAAGGAGAAAAAAGATAAACTTAGGATATAATGAGAAAGAAATAAAATATTAGGACTAAATGAGAAAGAAGGATAATCCAAGGGCATAATGAGAAAGAAGGATAAAACAAGGGTACAAGGAGAAAAAAAGATAAACTTAGGATATAATGAGAAAGAAAGAAAGATTTAGAGCATAATGAGAAAGAAAGAAAATATTAGGGCATAATGAGAAAGAAGGATAATCCAAGGGCATAATGAGAAAGAAAGGAAATATTAGGGCATAATGAGAAAGAAGGATAATCCAAGGGCATAATGAGAAAGAAAGGAAAACCTGGGGCACAAGGCTAAAGAAAGAAAATATTGTTTCTTGCTTTGCTTCACAATAGAAATAAATCATGTTTGGTAACCTGACTAAACTACCAGGTCAGGCCTTCTTTCTCATTATGCCCTAATATTTTATTTCTTTCTCATTATGCCCTAACTTTTTCTTTCTTTCTCCTTGGGTCCCAGGTTTATCTATCTTTGCAATTTCTCAACACGAGTTCCTCTATCACACCAGAGAATACCAAAACAACTTGACGACAACACCGGAATAAACTTCATTCCTTAACCACAGCTCCTTATTCCATCTGCACCGATTATATTTAACCTTTTCAAGTTCATTTCCTTAGTTAGTCATCTCGTCAGGCTATCTACTTCGTGTGCACCACGGGAATCAAACCTCTAATATCAGAGTAGTAAGCCTCGAGACTCACTGCTGAGCCACCGAGGGTAGCAGTGAAAGCGTGGTAGTTGATATAAAAAAGAAGATAAATCAGGTCTTTACTGATGTTGTGCGAATAGTAATTTACCTGGAATTTGATATCGCCCTTAACATTTAATTTTATACTCATCCTGTTGGATTTTTGTGTGTTTCGCGAATTTTCTCTAATCTCATGAAGATTAATGACGTTGGTATACTTAGTGATATTAAAGTAGAGAACGTTAAAAAACTCGTCAGCTGTCTAAGTACTAAGGAAGTTTGTACACTCGTTTGAACCGTGGTGAAACGTTTATATAAGTTTATTAAACATCTAAATCTTCTACTTATAATTGTTGACTTGTTTATATAAGTTTATTAAACATCTAAATCTTCTACGTATAATTGTTGACTTGTTTATATAAGTTTATTAAGCATCTAAATATTCTACTTATAATTGTTGACTTGTTTATATAAGTTTATTAAGCATATAAATCTTCTATTTATAATTGTTGACTTGGTTATATAAGTTTATTAAACATCTAAATATTCTACTTATAATTGTTGACTTGCTTATATAAGTTTATTAAGCATCTAAATCTTCTACTTATAATTGTTGACTTGTTTATATAAGTTTATTAAACATCTAAATATTCTACTTATAATTGTTGACTTGTTTATATAAGTTTATTAAACATCTAAATCTTCTACTTATAATTGTTGACTTGTTTATATAAGTTTATTAAACATCTAAATCTTCTACTTATCTTCTACTTTAGGAATAAAGAAAATCAGTTTTCTTTTTTTCCTTCTATTTGTATCTTAAACTTCTTGTTTGTTTATTTCTTGTTAAGCCCCTCAGTGGCACAGCGGTATGTCTGCGGACTTACAACGCTAAAAACCGGGTTTCGATACCCGTGGTGGGCAGAGCACAGATAGCCCATTGTGTAGAAGACATTGTTGTTGACAGAAAAAAAAATGTTTAAGCCGAATAACAGGATTAACTGTCACTCTTGTATTTCACTCACAGCTGAGCCAACCTTAGACCTTGCGATCCAGCACAATAACCATTAGGCCTAAGATACTTTAAGTTAACCTTTTGCTTAAAGAATAATGGTTTAATCGTTGATAAAAGTCATAATGTGATTATCAAGATTTTTTCAAAGAAATTATCTGTTAGGCTCATTATTTTTTTTAATACATAAAATGTTTCAGAAAATACAGAAATGTTATTTAATTTGATCAACATAATAATAACCGTTATCCAGTATATCTCCGGGAACGTTTTCCAGAGAAGAATGACTTAGAATCAAAAATTTTTCTTAAAATCCAATTTCTGAGAAGAAAAACAAACTGAACGGTACCAACTTTTTTTATTTTTTATTTCTCTTTCTTTGTTTATTGAAAATGGCAGGTGAGTGCAGTGTTCAGTTCGAAACTCACTTTAAAAACATGATTTTTGGGGGAAAGACAGGCGAATTGCTAACAACCGGTTCCTTGTTCAATCTTGGACTTCACCGTGAGTGACACTGGAGTAATGAACTTACAGAAAGAGTCGTTGCAATGGATAAGAGAAAACTACTGTTTCTTGGGGATCTGTCCTTCACACAGTTTTTACAGGTGCCAATATAACGATACAGAACCTTTTCTGAGAAAAGTGGCAACAAAAAAATAAATAAATAAAGAATTTGACTTATCTAACTTATCACAAAAAAAGAAATAAAACCTCCGCCCATTGGGGTCGTAGGGGTGTTAAAAGAGTGACGGTCAAATCCTACTATTCGATTAGAGTAGCCCAGGAGTTGGCGGTGGGTGCTGTTGACTAGCTGATGCTTTTCGTTTAGTCCTGAGCTTAAATTTATGAAGCTAATTCAAGTAATATTTACGTAGCGAAAAAAAAATTAACCCAAGCTAAAAAACTAATTTAGCACTTTTGAATCCGAATAATGCATCCGAAGATCTTTGTCAACGTATACAAGATTTGCGACGCTGTTCTCTTGGTGTTGAACCTAGGTATAATCTGTTGAGTTTTAAACCTCGTAACAAGAGCTTCTCATTCCACGGAACATAATAATTCTAGTGTTCGACACACTAACCCCCTGAAAGTGTACGTAGTTCACGTGTTAGACACACTAACCCCCTGAAAGGGTACGTAGTTCACGTGTTAGACACACTAACCTCATGAAAGTGTACGTAGTTCACGTGTTAGACACACTAACCTCCTGAAAGGGTACATAGTTCACATGTTAGAAACACTGACCTCATGAAAGTGGACGTAGGCCACGTGTTAGACACACTAACCTCATGAAGGTTAACGTAGTTCGCGTGTTAGACACACTAACCTCGTGAAAGTGTACGTAGGTCACGTGTTACACACACTAACCCCCTGAAAGTGTACGTAGTTCACGTGTTAGACACACTAACAGCCCTGAAAGTGTACGTAGTTCACGTGTTAGAAACACTAACCTCCTGAAAGTGCACGTGGTTCACGTGTTAGACACACTAACCTCATGAAAGTGTACGTAGTTCACGTGTTAGACACACTAACCCTCTGAAAGTGTACGTAGTTCACGTGTTAGACACACTAACCCGCTGAAAGTGTACGTAGTTCACATGTTAGACACACTAACCTTCTGAAAGTATACATAGTTCACATGTTAGAAACACTAACCTCCTGAAAGTATACATAGTTCACGTGTTAGACACACTAACCCCCTGAAAGTGTACGTGGTTCACGTGTTAGACACACTAACCCCCTGAAAGTGTACGTAGTTCACGTGTTAGACACACTAACCCCCTGAAAGTGTACGTTTTATGCGTGAGTATTAATTCAAAGAAGTATTAAGATTAATTTTAAACATTATAATCAAAACAATGTGGCCACTGGTTAGTGTGTCGAACTGCGGGTCTAAGGTCACTATTCGGTCTACTACTTGCCTTGAACATTATTGGACGGCAGACAGATCGTATGTACCTTTACGCAAAATTCAATAAAACAAAATAAAATGATAATTTAATGTTGTTGGTGGTTTGAAGTTAAGCACAAAAGGTACACAAGGGAATATCAGTGTTCTGCTCACCACGGGTATCGAAACCCGATTTTTTAGCGTTGTAAGTCCGCAGACATGCCGCTGTGCCACTAGGGGCAATAATTTAATGAAACGACGAGAAAATAAATAGAAAGGAAACGGGACACAAAATATAACACACCAGATCTCCAGCCAGTTACCAATACCCCAAACCTGAATCTAATTTTTAGCGCTTAGAAATATATACGCAGCAAAGTACACCGAACAGAAAAAACACAGGGGGAGAATACAAACAGTGGTCGTCTATCTTGACAATAACACCAGATCTGTCACAGATTCTCTAATTAAGTGCGGCTTCAGTATCCGTAAATCTCTATATAATTCTCCCAAATAATAGCAAGTGACCAAAGAAAACTGGTTTTTCGACCCCTACTGTCAAGGTTTGTCATCAACAGAGAAAGGTTTTCCAGTATATGTTACTGTTTGGAAACAAGAGTACGTGTATGTATAGTAACCATAACCATTATTGTATTTTTATGTATAGTAACAATACAATAATGGTTGTGTATAGTAACAATACAATAATGGTTATGTACAGTACCAATACAATAATGGTTATGTATATGTATAGTAACAATAAAATAATGGTTATGTATGTGTATCAATAAAATAATGGTTATGTATATGTATAGTAACAATAAAATAATGGTTATGTATGTGTATAGTAACAATAA
>NW_013666486.1:272030-274168 GCF_000517525.1 Limulus polyphemus
ACAATAAAATAATGGTTATGTATAGTAACAATAAAATAATGGTTATGTATAGTAACAATACAATAATGGTTATGTATGTGTATAGTAACAATACAATAATGGTTATGTATGTGTTTAGTAACAATACAATAATGGTTATGTATATGTATAGTAACAATACAATAATGGTTATGTATGTGTATAGTAACAATACAATAATGGTTATGTATGTGTATAGTAACAATACAATAATGGTTATGTGTATGTATAGTAACAATAAAATAATGGTTATGTATAGTAACAATAAAATAATGGTTATGTATATGTATAGTAACAATAAAATAATGGTTATGTATGTGTATAGTAACAATAAAATAATGGTTATGTATAGTAACAATAAAATAATGGTAATGTATGTGTTTAGTAACAATACAATAATGGTTATGTATATGTATAGTAACAATACAATAATGGTTATGTATGTGTATAGTAACAATACAATAATGGTTATGTATGTGTATAGTAACAATACAATAATGGTTATGTGTATGTATAGTAACAATAAAATAATGGTAATGTATGTGTATAGTAACAATAAAATCCAACACACTAACAATGTGAATTATTCTCTAATGAAATATTACACACGAATCCAACAATGCGACTTACATGTGTAACAAAGTGAGTTTAATGCCAGAACCTTACTTTAAGATCCGTGAATAGATCTCTTGTATAAATATTTGTATTTTTCATCTACTGAAAACCGTCTATAACGTTCTTGTGATATGGGAGCCTATTTATGAACTCTGATATTACAATGGTGATACAAAGAGAAAAGTATACCATTATTCTGTTGCGTTTCATGGCCCAGTCGCTCGCGTGCCCAGACTTTGAATCCAAGGGCTCGTGGCTCCCGTAACGTTGTGTTATAAGAGTGATAGTGAAATCCTAGTATTCGATCAGATAAGAGTAACCAAAGGGGTTGACGATGGGTGCTGTCGTACAACTATATAAAAACGAAAGCCTCGTTGTGCACTCGAAGGTATGAGCTAGCTCTGAGGAGCTTAAAAAATCATCAATCGTAAAGCTCCTTTATCCAAACGTCGCTGCTTATTTCATGCCAGCTATAGATTGATGAAAGGGTAGAAACGTTCGGTACTCCAGGCAATCTAGGTTTACGGGATTTTACTTATTAGCGACCGGAAAATTTCACACGGTTGCTGAATATATTGATCCTATCACTCAAACGCTTTAATGTTGTATTGTTTGCTTTGCTGAGGTACCGAAGCGATATAAATTGGTTTTTAAGCACGTATTAGTAAGACAGTTTTATCTTTTAATTCCTTATTGCCATGATCGGATAATTCTGTAACAAACTAAGAGAAATGCTTACAAGTTCCGTTTCAGTTAAGCAAACAAAACCACATATAATTTTCTTGTGATATGAGAGCTCACTCCTGTTTTCTAGTCTACTTTAAACAACGAGAAAGGGGAAGACGACGAGCGCGTGTCAGACACGAGCAACAATTTTCCCAAACGAACGTTATTGGAATGTCAAACAAGATTCCTTTGAAAGGAAGAAAAAAGAAGCTTTATTTCACCGAATTGGGTCACCTATTTTAACCACTGGCACCGCTATACAACAGTATTTTGTCTGTCTGTCAGTCAGTAGACACTAAAATGACATTAGATAAGGGACGCTTGACATTGAAATCAATAAAACGTGCGCATGCCATGAATCACGAGAAGCATTATGCACTCCGTAGGCTACCATATAAAAGATTTGTTACTCTTAATTTTGGTTTTATATGTTCTTGAAACAGAACACTTTCGGGGACCCCGCGGAAGCACATGTAAGTGTGTGTGTGTTTATTTATTTCACTTTGAAGACGTAACACTTTAATACTATAACAAATACAACTAATGTAACATTATGACTTAGAACTTAATTTGCCGAACGTAAGATTGGATAACACGAACTTTCTATATTCAGCGTTTCATTATCTCTTCTAACCGACCCCCCCTCCCCCGTAAGTTTTGTTTATTTTTAATTTTCGCGCAAAGCTACACGAGAGATATCTGCGAGAGCTAATTTAGAAGTGAAAAACTAGAGGGAAGGCAGCTAGTCATCACCACCCACCGCCAACTCTTGGGCTACT
>NW_013666486.1:275168-278821 GCF_000517525.1 Limulus polyphemus
CAATGAATAGTGGGATTGACCGTCACTATATAACGCTCCCACGGCTGAAAGGGTGAGCATGTTTGGTGGGATGGGGATTCGAACTCACGACCCTCAGATTGCGAGTCGAGCGCCCTAACTATCTGGCTACGCCAGGCCTCCCTGGTAAGACAGCGGAAAGTTTACAATGCTAGAATCCAGAGTTTGATTCCCCGCGGTGGACACAGCAGGCTTTGCTTAATTTTCTAGGGAGGGTGAAGTTTTTTTTTAAGAAGACAAAGTTTTATTTGTCACATTGAAAGACGATTTAAATTGCGATAGATATAGAGACTTTAACGCATTGTTCTTGGTTAGAGTAATTTTTTTTGACCTTTGTGAAGAAAAGGGGTATTTATTATGACCTTTGTTTCTTGCTTAGGGTCGTGGAAGTAATTTTAATGAAGATACATTTTTAAATATGTATCCTTGCGAAAAGAGGGGTATGAAATCCATTCTCCTCCCCCCATACTACCACTTAAAAATTTATCATTTTCGACGGCAAAGTTAACCCCCCTCCCAGTGGCTCACGGGGCTTAAGACGCTAAAAATCAAGTTTCGATACCCGTGGTGGACAAAGCACAGATAACCCATTTTGTAGCTTAACGCTTAACATCAAAACCAAACCTAACGTTAGGATGGATTACAATTTGAATCTTTAAAAGCGCCCTCTCTCATGCATTTTTCACACACAATTAAACAAAATTACTCCTCGAATTTTTCCAGATGTTGAAATCGTCGAAAGATCGTAGAAATATTAAAGAACATTTCTTTATTAAAACCCCCAAAACACGACATCATTAGATATGCACGTGTACATTTATATATATATATATCATAACTTGCCTTTTTACTCAAATCTTGATGATTTCTGTCATATTATTTTAAGAGTTATGGTTCACGCGTCGAAAGCCACACTAGAAGCAAGTTGTGAGAAATGCGGGAAAAATATCTACAGTTTACGTGAGTTTTATCACAAATTCTAGGTCTATTATATTACCGTTTAATGACGTAATAACATTACTGATACTGCAGGACGTGACTGTTTGAACTGTTGTACAATTCTATTCAAAGCCCGCCACCTGGTGATACAGGAGTCAAGTCACGTGGGAGCAAGTATCTTCGTAAGAACGAGACTATGTTTCATTTTCATCAAAACAAAAAAAACGCGAGAATATAGACGTTAAAATAGTTAAAGCAGTATAAGTAAATTAGAGAGGCCTCAAAAGATTTTACTTTTTATATAACAAGATCACGTTTTGAAGTGGTAATATTATATCAAAAAAAAACTGTAGAAAGCCGAAGGAACTAATGTGCTAGGTTGTGATTAGCCTAAAGTATCTCATTGAAATCTGATAGCTGTAGAAAGCCGAAGGAACTAATGTGCTAGGTTGTGGTTAGCCTAAAGTATCTCATTGAAATCTGACAGCTGTAGAAAGCCGAAGGAACTAATGTGCTAGGTTGTGATTAGCCTAAAGTATCTCATTGAAATCTGATAGCTGTAGAAAGCCGAAGGAACTAATGTGCAGGTTGTGATTAGCCTAAAGTATCTCATTGAAATCTGATAGCTGTAGAAAGCCGAAGGAACTAATGTGCTAGGTTGTGATTAGCCTAAAGTATCTCATTGAAATCTGATAGCTGTAGAAAGCCGAAGGAACTAATGTGCTAGGTTGTGATTAGCCTAAAGTATCTCATTGAAATCTGATAGCTGTAGAAAGCCGAAGGAACTAATGTGCTGGGTTGTGATTAGCATAAAGTATCTCATTGAAATATGATAGCTGTAGAAAGCCGAAGGAACTGATAAGAGGTTTCTCGTTTCCTGTCAGTTCTTTTGTTAGGGTTTTGTGAAATAACATGTGTCGTTATTTGTGTATCTTCATAACAGGAGGGGGGTTTGTGCTAATAAGTTTATGGCATACAAACTATACATTGTTTACATTGTTAAAGCTGTATCCAGTTTGTAAAGGTGGCTCGAAAAACGTGACGTGTTTTTCAGTTGTGATTCTATTTTTGTACAACTAAAGTAGATGTAGTTAAAGTAGTTATAAGTAGACACGAGTTGGCGGAGGGTCAGGGGCGTTTTGTGACACGAGTTGGCGGAGGGCCAGGGGCGTTTTGTGACACGAGTTGGCGGAGGGCCAGGGGCGTTTTGTGACACGAGTTGGCGGAGGGCTAGGGGCGTTTTGTGACACGAGTTGGCGGAGGGCTAGGGGCGTTTTGTGAAGTTTAGAGATACCATATATTTTATGTGTTTTTGGTTTGGTTTGTTTGAAGTTAAACACAAAGCTACACAATGGGCTATCTGAGCTAGGCCCACCACGGGTATCGAAACTCGGTTTCTAGCGTTGTAAGTCCGCAGACATACCGCTGTGCCACTGAAAGGCTGGTTTGTTTGAAGTTAAACACAAAGCTACACAATGGGCTATCTGTGCGCTGCCCACCACGGGTATCGAAACCTGGTTTCTAGCGTTGTAAGTACGCAGACATGCCGCTGTGCTACTAGGAGGCGGGTGTTCTTGGTTCACGAGAGTGCAGAAAATCATACAGCTCGTTTTGTGAATAATAAATAGTTTGTTGATATATTTAACTCTGGCCTTATTTTTTGTTTGTTTTTCTAATTTCGAGCAAAGCTACTCGAGAGCTATCAGCGCTAGCCATCTTTCATCTAGCAGTGACAGACTAAAGGGAAGGCAATTAACCAACACCACCCGCCGAAAACTCTTTTACAAACGAATAGTGGGATTGACCGTCACATTATAATGACACCAAGGTTGAAAGGGCGAGAATGTTCGGCAAAGGAGATTCGAATCCGCAGCGCACAGATCGCGAGTCGAGTGCCCTAACCACCAGGCCACTTTTTCTACTATTTTATTCCTATTTACTTGCACGCTCCCACGTGCCTTGACCCTCTTTTTCTTCGCATTAACGATTGAAATGTTACACCTGAATTTAAATTTGTTTCATAAGAAAGATTTATTTCCCACTAAAAGCTGTCATCCAAAATAAATATTCAATAACTCAGATTGTATGACATTTTATAATAAAGTTACTAAGGATATCTACCGTCATAAGTAATTTTTAAATTACTGACCACAGGGCAGGCACCCGGTCAACAGCATCTTACCACCCATCATCACAGCTTAAAGTGCGGCAAAGATTTTTTTGTGGTATCGCACGGATTTGAACCCGGGTCACCAGATCTACAACAGGACCAAAGCATGCTCTATTTTATTTGAACATTGTTGTTTGCTACAAACATTCAACAGTCCAAATTTATTTCTGTTTTGATTATTTCATGACCTACAGTGACTCAGCGATAAGTCTGAAAACTTATAACGCTAAAGACCGACTTTCGATACTCGTGGAGAACAGTGAACAGAGAGCCCATTGTGTAGCTTTGTGGTTTACATCAAAACAAACTGGTGAAACGTCGTAAAACAACAAAAATAAAACGACTCGTGTAACTCACTCGATGATGTCAGGTTAAACTGGTGAAACGTAGTAAAACAACAACAATAAAACGACTCGTGTAACTCACTCGATGATGTCAGGTTAAACTGGTGAAACGTAGTAAAACAACAACAATAAAACGACTCGTGTAACTCACTCGATGATGTCAGGTTAAACTGGTGAAACGT
>NW_013666486.1:279410-283845 GCF_000517525.1 Limulus polyphemus
ATATACAATGATAATCATCTGGCTTATTACTCAGTAAATTGTTATGTATATACAATGATAATCATCTGGCTTATTACTCAGTAAATTATTATATATACAATGATAATCATCTGGCTTATTACTCAGTAAATTGTTATGTATATACAATGATAATCATCTGGCTTATTACTCAGTAAATTATTATATATAGACAATGATAATCATCTGGCTTATTACTCAGTAAATTATAATTTATTGTAACCATGAAAGAAATGTACACTTTAATGGGGATGAATCGCAAAGTGTGTTTAATATCATATCTTACAGAAACTTCTCAGCCATTATATATTCCTATCTGTAAGCCACATTCACTTCTCCATGATCGAGATATTGATTATTTACACTAAATACACCTCAATAGAGAAAGTGGGACTAGGAGACAAAGTCACATACACTGGCTGTGTGCTTTTTTGGATATACATATATATACATTAATATAATGATATCTATACATGTAAACATGTTTTTTTATCACATACACTACTGTCGATTATATATATATGTGTGTGTGTGTGTGTATTTCTTTTCATAAACTATTGTAAATGATGCCCAGGAAAAGGGGTTCCCATATCTTGAGAAACCCCTGAAGGCCCGAGAGCTCACGATAAGTTCAATGTTCTGGGAACTCCACGTGCCAATATGTTTGGCAAGTCGGGGATAAACGTGGGTATTTTTATCACACAAGGCAATTTTCAATTTGTGCTCAAACACGAAGAGAGCACAACAGTTTTTATACGATGGTGGTTGTTCTAGAAATAATTGTTGTGCTTGTTGTTGTTCGTTCCGTTTCGCTCGAGGGCTAACTGCACTAGCCGTCCCTCATGTTGTAGTGATAGACTAGAGAGAATACAGCTAGTCAATACCACCCACCACCAACCTAATGTGCTGCCGCAATCGAATAGAGAGGTTTGACCGTCACACTTATAACACACGAACAGCCACAATTTTTATCGATAACGGGACGCGAACCAGGTAACCTCAAGTAATTCCTTAGAATAAGGACACATATTTAATTACCATTTACAAATATGATGTGTAGTTTCAAAATTAGTGACACGGTTCACTCCACGTGATGGTCATTATCATTAGAGTATATAGTGAAGCTCGGTTCACTCCACGTGATGATTATCATCATTAGAGTATATAGTGAAGCTCGGTTCACTCCACGTGATGATTATCATCATTAGAGTATATAGTCAAGCTCGGTGCACTCTACGTGATGATTATCATCATTAGAGTATATAGTGAAGCTCGGTTCACTCCACGTGATGATTATCATCATTAGAGTATAAAGTCACATCTGGTTCACTCCACGTGATGTTTATCATCATTAGAGTATATAGTGAAGCTCGGTGCACTCTACGTGATGATTATCATCATTAGAGTATATAGTGAAGCTCGGTTCACTCCACGTGATGTTTATCATCATTAGAGTATATAGTGAAGCTCGGTTCACTCCACGTGATGATTATCATCATTAGAGTATAAAGTCACATCTGGTTCCCTCTACGTCATGGTCATCATCATTAGAGTATTTACAGTATATATAGAAACGGTCAAGGCATGTTATATAGAAATAGTTAAGGTGTGTGTTATATAGAAATAGTTAAGGTGTGTTATATAGAAATAATTATGGTGTGTTATATAGTGAAAAGTTATATGGTGAAAGTGTGTTATATAGAAATAGTGAAAGTGTGTTATATAGAAATAGTTAGGGTGTGTTATATAGAAATGGTGAAGGTGTGTTATATAGAAACGGTAAAGGTGTGTTATATAGAAATGGTGAAGGTGTGTTATATAGAAACGGTGAGGTGTGTTATATAGAAATGGTAAAAGTGTGTTATATAGAAATGGTGAAGGTGTGTTATATAGAAACGGTAAAGGTGTGTTATATAGAAATGGTGAAGGTGTGTTATATAGAAACGGTGAGGTGTGTTATATAGAAATGGTAAAAGTGTGTTATATAGAAATGGTGAAGGTGTGTTATATAGAAATGGTGAAGGTGTGTTATATAGAAATGGTGAAGGTGTGTTATATAGAAATAGTTATGGTGTGTTATATAGAAATGGTGAAGGCATGTTATATAGAAATGGTGAAAGGTGTTATATAGAAATGGTGAAAGTGTGTTATATAGAAATGGTGAAAGTGTGTTATATAGAAACGGTTAAGGTGTGTTATATAGAAATGTCATTTTTAAAACATGTGAAGTATGGGTAATAAACGTCATCAACACTACAACATATGTTGTATGTACGTGGAATGATTTTAACGTCGATACAACAGATATTTAATATTTAAAGCAGATGACATTAAGTAGGTTAATGAAAAAGGCAACCACTGGTCAAATAGTTGTTTCTTTTGTTCTGTTCTTGCACTGCACGTGGAAGTTTATATTTTTATCTTATATACATATTGTTGAAGGTTAGGTAACAATTAAACATAATTTTCCCCCCTACAAAGAAGTCTGGAAACTTCTGACTGGACACTGTGAGAAATTATAAAAAGAAGAGATAGTAACAATTAAACATAATTTCCCCTACAAAGAAGTCTGGAAACTTCTGACTGGACACTGTGAGAAATTATACAAAGAAGAGATAGTAACAATTAAACATAATTTCCCCCTACAAAGAAGTCTGAAACTTCTGACTGGACACTGTGAGAAATTATACAAAGAAGAGATATGGAACTAGGGAATTTGGCTGAGAAAATATTTTTTTTTATATATTTGGAACAGCTAGAAGAGGACAGGACATATATTGATAGAGGAATAATATAACAACGTGGACAGAAAAATAATTTAACTGAGTTTTGATTTGTGAGAAACTACCCAAAAATATATTGAAAAAGTTTCTTGGGATAGAGAACATAATAATATCAGAAACATTACCCACCCACAACCCCTCCAACACACACCACTTTTCGAAAAGTGTATGATAAAAGGAGATTTTTACAAGATAGATATGCAACATCAATAAATGGAAATCAGCACAGATTTCTGTAAAATTCTGGTTCCCCCGATTGAACACCTGAGAGGTTTTTAATTTAAGTAAGACGGATTCTCTCGACACTAAATAAATGATAGACCTACTGAAATTTAAATGAAGATAATCTTAATTGAATCTATTGGAAAGTTAACATTGGAATCATTGTTTTTTTGTTTTTTTTTTAATTAAGAACGAGGCTTGCAAGCTGTTACATACAAAGCTACACAATGGGGCTGCTTCTGCTATGCCCATCACGGGTATCGAAACCCGATTTTTTAGCGTCGTAAGTCCAGAGATTTACCGTTAAGCCACTAGAGGGCGAAAGGTTTGTTTGTTTGTTATGGATTTCGCGCAAAGCTACACGAGGGCTATCTGCGCTAGCCGTCCCTAATTTAGCAGTGTAAGACTAGAGGGAAGGCAGCTAGGCATCACCGCTCACCGCCAACTCTCGGGCTTCTCTTTTACCAACGAATAGTTGGATTGACCGTCACATTATAACGCCTCCACGGCTGAAAGGGCAAGCATGTTTGGCGTGACGGGGATTCGAACCCTCGACCCACAGATTGCGAGTCGAGCGCCCCCTAACCACCTGGCCTGGGCGAAAGGAAGAGAATGAATATCTTCGGAATAAGACTTAAATTGTAATACAATAAAAAAATGAGATAAAACATAATATTTACAAAAAACATGTAGAAGAGATGATAGGATTATTCAAAAAATGATAAAATAGTGATTTTGTTATAATGTAAGCTAAGCGTTGTTTCCATTATTTTAGGATTGATATTAACCATCCCTACATTTACTTCCTTTTTTTGAAACGTTTTTTTTTTCTTTATATGTTATTTTTTAATGCAGCGTTGCAATAGACTTAGGAAGATTGTACTTATAACCAAGTTCTAAATACAATGAGGTTCCAACTGTAATATTTATTGTTTATCTAATTAATGGCTGGTAACTTCAAGGGATAACGATAACATCGTTTACACTACAATTATGAGTTTTCTTTAAATTAAAACTAGTTATTAACAATATTTAATAACAGCGGATACTCCATTTGGAACTATGTCACCACAGTGAAATTGGTTGACACCACTGTTTTGGTTTTGGTTGACACCACTGTTTTGGTTTTGGTTGACACCACTGTTTTGATTTTGGTTGACACCACTGTTTTGGTTTTGGTTGACACCACTGTTTTGGTTTTGGTTGACACCACTGTTTTGGTTTTGGTTGACACCACTGTTTTGGTTTTGGAGTTATCAAGTAATAATAAAGAAGCAGAAGAAAAAAAGAACAAGAAATTCAAACTTTTGGCTATGATATTTACAGACATTCCCAGAGCTCAGTCGTTACATAGATGTTGTTATAACAGTAAACACTGTAGCTTGTGACTCAGTCATTACATAGATGTTGTT
>NW_013666486.1:284779-289539 GCF_000517525.1 Limulus polyphemus
ATAACTTTGTGCTTAATTATAAACAAACAAACAAAAAAACATCGGGGATAATTCGCTGGACTCAGAAATTTCTTTATCCCGCCTGAGTCCTTTTTTTTTTTGCTCAGAAATCCAGCTTTATGAAGTAGTGGAATGTAGTAGCGTAATGAGTGGCGTACTATTATTTTATCGTCTCGTATTTATGGCGTATAAAAATCAACTTATTTTTAGCAGAAAAAAATTAACGAGCAAGTTTTCCTACTTTGTATCCGTAACAATAGCTGTCAAGAAAACGAGGCAGGCGGATTTTATTTTATTTTTTCATTGTGGTTATATCAAATCATTTGCAATCATAATACCATTAAAATGCACATTTAACTAATACCAAAATCATTAACATTAAGTGATTAGTAGAGAACAAAATATAGGGTGATTTGTAAAACCCAAATACGAAATCGAACAATAAGAAGGAAGAACAAAGAATAGCGAAACGTTGGCTCATGTAAAATCATTTTAATTGGTGTAATAAAGAGGTTGTTGCTTTGGACAAGATGAAACCGTAACGGTGAAACGTTGGCTCATGTAAAATCATTTTAATTGGTGTAATAAAGAGGTTGTTGCTTTGGCCTAGTCCTTCAGTCGTGGGGGTGTTATAATGTCACGGTCAATCCTACTATTCGTTGGTAAAAAGAGTAGCCCAAGAGTTGGCGGTGGGTGGTGATGACTAGCTGCCTTCCCTCTAATCTTATACTGTTAACTCAGGGACGGTTGGCGCAGATAGCCCTCTTGTAGTTTTGCACGAAGTTCAAAACAAATCAAACTATATTTTTTCGTGAAAGCAGTCACTGATTTCAAGGCATGACTGGAGATATTCTTAGCTTATTTACTCTTTAGGTTAGTGGGTTCTGTTTCGTAACAACCACCTTCACTTTGCGTGATAATAAATTGCCCAATCTGCACTTTGCTTCGCTGAAGACTCTTTCTTCTGGTTTCTCGCTCATGTTCTGGACATCTTTGGCTCTGAATCATTTAACCGTTTCGTTGTATACACAATTCTCTATAGTAGGGATTTTATGTAACCATCTATCCATATTTGTAGATGTGGTGGTAACTGTAAATGTAACTGTAACTGTGTTAAAACAAACAAACATCAACCTCCATATCTAGCACCAGTTCATATGAGCCAACGTTTCACCATTACGGCTTCATATCTAGGCCACGCCCTGCCCTTATTTTTGGAATATAAATTTTAATAAGTTTTCTTCGCAATAGTTAAACACATTATTCTATCCATTTTTTCGTAAGAAATGGGGTTCAAGGATCCTATACCCAGAATTCCATTGGCCCCATAAACATAACACTCATTTTATATCACTCTAGTTTTAATTACTTTAGATTTATTAAAAAATATCCGAAACTCACAATTGATGAGGGCCCCGGCATGGCCAGGTGGTTAGGGAGCTCGACTCGCAATCTGAGGGTCACGGGTTTGAATCCCAATCACACCAAACATGTTCGCGTTACATAGATGTTGTTATAACAAGAAACACTGTATAATATCGAAAGTGAAATGACTGATCTCCTACAAAATGATTTTGACATTTGACATATATACAAAGTAACACAGAAGAGACTTCTGGACGACTGTTTTATTATTCGGAACAAAAGGAGAGAAATAGTCATATTTACATATGATTATAGTAAAAATATCGTAGTATTAAAGAAAATTATGAAGTAATGACTGATATTTATCATAAATCAGTAAATTCCCGCAAGTATTCAGATTTATCAGTAGCCATCAGAAGTCAGTAAATATACTAGTTACTATGGCAAACAAGGTTATATATATATATCGAATCCCGAGGAGAGAAATATTTGATTAATAGAATTTAAACCATTGATTTTTTAATTAGTAGGAAAATCACCAGGAGGAGAGAAATATCTGATTAATAGAATTTAAACCATTTTTGTTAACATTTCCCCAATCAATGAAGATTGTTGATTGATTTTTTTAATTAGTTAGGAAAATCACCAGGAGGAGAAAGAAAGAGATATAAGGTTAATAATAAGAATGTTTTATTTCAAATCATTACTTAGTGCCCTGATATTTCGAGTATGATCAAAAACAAATTAGTGAAGCTGAAGATAAAAAGTTAAACAAAAGGCTTAAGAAAATTGTAAAATAATTTGGGCCAGATGATGATGATGACCTTCAAGTAAGCCATCTTTTCTATAAATATAACCTTTAATGAGTTTGAACCGATATCTCGAATCAGGGAATTTAATTATTCGATTGAAAGGGAAGGAATTATTTAAGATAAAATACTCTTTAGAATATTCAAATATTTAAAATGTAGTTTATGTTCTTAAAGTTGTCTTTGTGAAGTTTCGTAGACTTCTACGTTGGAAAAACCAATAATTCAACATTAAGAGTTAACTTACGTAGGTATCACGTTAGAAATCGGGAAAATTGTCCCCTTTCAGAGAGCCAAGACTTAACATTAAGAGTTAACTTACGTAGGTATCACGTTAGAAATCGGGAAAATTGTCCCCTTTCAGAGAGCCAAGACTTAACATTAAGAGTTAACTTACGTAGGTATCACGTTAGAAATCGCGAAAATTGTCCCCTTTCAGACAGCCAAGACTTAACATTAAGAGTTAACGTACGTAGGTATCACGTTAGAAATGGGGAAAATTGTCCCCTTTCAGAGAGCCGAGACATTTATTCGGATATTGTAAGACAGAAACAGACTAAGCCTATTCCTGATAAAAAATAGTGAACATTTTTGTGTTAAATATAATTAACTTTTATGGGCAACAGTATTATACAGATCTTTTCAGTTCTAGTATTGCCATTTCAGGTGTGGCTCGAGCCTTGGACCTTCTAATAAGCAGCCCGGCACGTTAACCACTAGGCCACAATAAAGGTTGGAGCATAAACATCTCTAATTTAAAACTACCGAGCAGAAGGAAGGCGGCGGATTAGCAGCACCTGCCGCCTATGTGGTTAATCTCAACCGAATACAAGACTGAATGTTACAGTTGTAACACCTTCTCAACTGAAAGTGCGGCTCGAACCTTTGACCTTTCGATGTGCAGTCTGCTGCGCACATTAACCATACATTCTACCTTGGATGCTTGTTTCTAATCAAATTCCATAAAAATTTTGATTCAAGGCACTCATTTTATCATGACAAAAACAAAAACATTAATGATATATATATATACATAATCTTTGCAAACCTACATCCTTACAGATGCATGAAATCTCACAATTATTAGCCTTATCCTTCATTGATAGACTAAGCCTAATCATGAACACGTTGTAAAATAAAACACAACTTTGCTAACACTCTCTTAGATTCTGTTTTCTCAGAACTTTTTCACTTTATCTTGTAAGTTTATTGCTGAGAGTTCAAATATTTAGCAAACTATTTTCCTTTTTTTAGAATAAAGATCGAATTTAATTTCTTTGATATAATTTTCCTAAAAAAAACCACTATTCGTGCGAAGTGTTATTTATTGTCTGCATCGTTTTGAAAACGATAATTTATGTTACGAAATTAAAAAAAAACAAACTAAAAATAGTGGACCAAGTATTCAAATATATATGTTGCTTTTGTTTTTCTAACGAAAAGTCTAATACGAACCATTAATTATTTACAATTTTTGATACGTAAAATATCATCGTGAAGTTTGTTAAATAAGCAATCAAACTAGTATTTTGTTATCGTGAAAGATAACAGTTACTGATAAACAAAAGGAGAAATATAACTTTAGTTAATTAAAGTTTTACAAAAAAAACGTTTAAAGAGGGATAATTGATTGTGGAGAACAAAAACTTGACAAAGAAACAACAACAGCAAAAAAAAAACGTCTCTATATTAAAATTTCACAATACGGCTTAGGAGCACGAACATCGGACGTCTTTTTAAATCAACATGTATAACTATCAATTTAACGGGTGTCTGGGAAAGATAAACACTTTCATAATGGGTTTACAAAATGCTCCACAAACTTGTTGATACAGAGGAAATGTTTTACTTGTTTAGTACAAACCTATACAATACTTTGCCCATTGCGGGTATCAAAACCCGATATTTAGCGTTAAAAGCCCTGATTTTTGCTGAGCCACAGAAGGGCAAAGGAGAAGATCATATAGAAAGTTACATTTCTGTTTGATTTACCTGCCTTTGGATGGTGTTTGATATTTGTAACTTGAACGTTACTTTAAGCGACACAAAGGTTAAATTGTCAGATCCAGAAACCCCAATGCTCAAGTATAACCATCTATAATTTAGAGCTATTGAGCAGAAGGTGGGCAACTAATCAGCGGCACTATCCGCCTATGCAGCTACTTTTAACATTATAACAGGATTGAATATCACAATTATAAATTCCCCACAGCTGAACGTGAGGCTCGAACCTTGAGCATTCACATTCCAACTGCAGCCAGGCACGTTAATCTGTAGCTTGTGACTCAGTCTGTTTCCTGTTATAACAACATCTATGTAACTGTAGCTTGTGACTCAGTCTGTTTCCTGTTATAACAACATCTATGTAACGACTGAGTCACAAGCTACAGTGTTTCTTGTTATAACAACATCTATGTAATGACTGAGTCACAAGCTACAGTGTTTCCTGTTATAACAACATCTATGTAATGACTGAGTCACAAGCTACAGTGTTTCCTGTTATAACAACATCTATGTAATGACTGAGTCACAAGCTACAGTGTTTCCTGTTAAAACAACATCTATGTAATGACTGAGTCACAAGCT
>NW_013666486.1:290311-292216 GCF_000517525.1 Limulus polyphemus
GCTTTAATTATACTTTGGAGCATCTAGCTTTAATTATACTTTGGAGCATGTAACCGTAAAGAACTGATGTAACAATCATTATAAGAAAGATAGTTTCAACATTACATTTAATTAGCTATGATCATCGCTAGCTACATATTTTTAGCTCTGGTCCATGTGGTTAGTTTCCATTGATTAGAAGTTGATATTAATTAGTATGTAAATACAAGTTTTCAAAATTTCATTACACGTTTCTGTTCTTAATTACAAACTCTACCTAAGAACTGCACTAATCTTGCCCTTAGGATTTGTCTTCTCACGTTTCAGAGCACGAGCTTAAAGTTTATTGGCTAGCCAGTTGAGATGAACTCAGAAATATGTGTGACGTGATGGTCACGTGCAAGGGAAAAGAAGGAAGAAAGCACGATATTTTTCCTGGACTTCCGGACATCTCAAATCCTCATACGAGCTGAATTAGGAGATACGAGCTAACTATGAAATTTCTTTTAACACCATGAACTTAGCAAGATTTTTTTTTTTTTCGTGAGCGGGGCGAAGAAGGATATCAATAACCCTGAACACCCCAGTTTAGGAGAGTTTATCTTTCCCTTAAAAGCTAAATCCCTGCCACGATTTTTTTATATCTATTCTTTATTTTCTTCTCTGTTAATGGACTTATCTGGACACTTAGGATGAGATAATGGTCTTCTATCCTGACAGACTTAAACATGAGTATGGTCAGCTTTTGCCTGACGATCATATGATATGAAAGTTTCATCATTTAACATCCAAAGATACAGGTTCTTGCCTTTTTTAGATAGTTTATTTGTTGAATATAAAGAAAGAAACTAATACTGTTGACCATGAAACATTACCTTAGTACTTATCTTTTCAATTGATGCTATACAGAAATAGTGAAAAAAAGATGTATTTAAAACAAGTTTGTTTTACGAAATTAAATCGAACCGATTGCGTTTACTACTATTAAACAAACTGTTTAATTTAGTTTAATTAATTTTACTGCTGTTACACAAACGAAATACAAACATTCCTTATTCGTAGTAACAAAATAAGACTGTTAAATATCTCTGACACGCGAGAAATGGAGTCATTAATTTTTTTATACCTCTCTAAAATGACGAAACGTCACATGAAAATGATTTTAAGATTTCAGCTAAATTAAATTCTAATATAACTTTTAAAAAAAATCAGAACTTGGTGTTGATTTAATATCTTCTACATTTTAGTTAGTGTTTGTATGCTCTGAAAATGAGCGCGTACCTTACTATCTAAATCCGCTTGCGTGCACACCTTATTTCAACGGCGTAAACAAAAAGGCAGATAGTTGAATGGACGACAACTGCCTGCTGTCGAAACGTCGTCCTCTACACTTGTGTTTCTACATCAGGCAGTTGTCGTTCATTCAAGTAAGTTTATCATGAATACTCTGCCTGAAAAAAATATATCAAAGGATCTTAATATACTTTCGTAGACATTTGTACAACGTCATATTAAAAGTTTTTCAAAGTTTTTAAAACAGGGCTAACGTTAGGTCGTACAATAACATCATAAGTGTATTTACTGATAGTATTAAGTACAGTAAAGTTTAGCCCTAATCAAACTAAAATAAAAAAATACTCAAATTACATTGTTAATTTATCTGTTTTATCGAATATGGGCCGTACTTAATAAAGGCTTAACTAATGTTAAGCCTAAGATAAGTAGACTTATATATATATCTCAGGACTAACGTTAGGTCGTATAATAACATCATAAGTGTATTTACTGGTAGTATTAGGTACAGTAAAGTCTAGCCCTAATCAAACTAAAATAAAAAAATGCTCAAATTACATTGTTAATTTATCTGTTTTATCGAATATGGGCCGTACTTAATAAAGGCTTAACTAATGTTAAGCCGAAGATAAG
>NW_013666486.1:292706-293775 GCF_000517525.1 Limulus polyphemus
GTTAATTTATCTGTTTTATCGAATATGGGCCGTACTTAATAAAGGCTTAACTAATGTTAAGCCTAAGATAAGTAGACTTATATATATATATCTCAGTGTCGGCGATTATAATTCTTTTCTATTATTCTATAAATCCGAGTCAATAACTCAAAGCTTCAATACGAACTCAGACGCCAGTATTATTTTTCTTTATCCTGAGGGTCTTTGCTTAAAGCTGAATAGTGTAACTACTAGCGGTCGTTCACCAGTTCCATAGATGTTAATAGAATTCCATATTCTCTGTGACTGACTCTAAGTTTAGGCTTTTCAGCATAGCAGGGTTAGTATTACATTCAATATCTAAATGTCAGCACTCAGTTCATATCCCTATCTTAAAAACCTCCTTTTTTGTTCCCTCTCTGAGCAGTTGGACACTTTTATGGTTTCCATCACAGGTTGTTAGGAAAACAATATCGATTATTTTGAGAAGAACGGAGACCGGTTTCATTCCCTAAGAGCTCTTTATCATTTTGTTTCCAATCTCTGTAATTCATCGCTCATATAGTACAGTACCAAGCCTGGAATAATGTTTTCTATACTGCTACAAAGAGAGAGAGAGAGAGAGAGCTGGATCGGTATCGACAGATGGTGTCGTGGAGACAATTGTCAGGAGAAGACCCCCACTCTCTCCACAAAAGGCCACCATCACTAAAAGATTTGATGAAAGTCGCTCTTGTATTTAGCTGGAAGAAAAACGAAACCTAGAGTGATTTCTTTGGATTTATAAACGTTTGTCAGTTCTTACTCCATGGCAATGATCTGCAGGGGTTGGGGGGAGTGAGGGGAGCATTGAAACGTACGAAGCTGAATTATCTTTAGATATGTCTGCTGTGATTTTATTTACACTACTAAAACTGAATTATCTTTAGATATGTTCGCTGTGACTTCATTTACACTACTAAAACTGAATTATCTTTAGATATGTCTGCTGTGATTTCATTGACACTACTAAAACTGAATTATCTTTAGATATGTCTGCTGTGATTTCATTTACACTACTAAAACTGAATTATCTTTAAATATGTCATCT
>NW_013666486.1:294274-307178 GCF_000517525.1 Limulus polyphemus
CTGTGACTTCATTTACACTACTAAAACTGAATTATCTTTAAATATGTCCGCTGTGACTTCATTTACACTACTAAAACTGAATTATCTTTAAATATGTCCGCTGTGACTTCATTTACACTACTAAAACTGAATTATCTTTAGATAATTGCCTCATGTCTTGCCTCATGCAAGACATATCTAATTGAAAACTACTGACCAGAAAGAATAAGGTCAACCAGTCAGTAGTGCCGCTCTCACCTGCATACCGTGACTCGAATCTTGGATCTTCACACACTAACCAATAGGCCACTAATATTGCCTTTGCTAACATTAAATATAAGATAACCAATGCCACTTGTCATTACGATGACAATTTCGCTTTTTTCTTGTTGAGATTTAGAAAACGTACAACGAATACAACTAAAACATATTAATAATATTTTTTAAAGATGTGAACGTCTGCGCAGAACCTGTAAAGAAACACTTACGCCTCGTTCTCATCTTATTCAGATTTTATTTTAAATTCGCGTTTATTTCTATACAGAGTATTCTAAGAAAGTTCAAATAAACCCGAATTATCAGTAAAAAGTTAATTAAAGTTCCTTGAACATTCGTTAACAGTTGAAAATAGTGTCTTGATATTTTCGGCTTTCTTCTTGTATTTGTACATTGTTCCTTTTATAGCTAAACTACTAAAGTTATCTGTCAATGTCTCTAATTTTAAAGTAGTGAACTGAGGAAAGACAACCAATCAGAAGTGCCAACATCTACATTAAGGGACTGACAGTCACTCTAATAACTCACCCAGCTACCACAGGACAAATAGAACATCAAATACCTTTTGTTTAAAGGGAGTAGCACACTCAATTGGCACATGTGCTAATAGGAATCGCTACTCGTCGTACAGAGCAAGAAATGAGTATTAATAATTATCTGACGGAGATAAACAACGCCTATAATGGAACATTTTGAGAACAGAGGACAAGCATACTGGTAAACTATCAAAATTTCATTTTCATTGACACTTCGTCCAGTATCACGAGACTGGTCTTGATATTAGACGTTGAAGACCAATTTTGGAAACTTTGTGGGTGATTTAGTAGTTTAAATGGAAACATTTAGATTTTTTGTCTCACCAGAAGCTAATCTTTAGTTTAATAAGAACTCTTCAACGTCACTCTTGACTATCTTAACAGGAATATAAAAAAATACTCTTGATAAACTTTGAAAGAAACAAAATTTCTTTGATTCTATCAACCGCAACAAAATGCACCATAATCAGAGTTCAGCTTTACTTTGGTAAAGGATCGTTTGATTTAAAAAGTACTTTGTTTGTTTGTTAGGATATCTACAATAGCCGTCTCTAATTTTGAACTAATGGACTAGAGGGAAAGAAGTTAGTTAACAGCATCCTCCGCCGACTCCTGGGGTACTCTAATCGAATAGTGATATTTGACAGTTACCTTGATAACACATTCGCGACATCAAAGTGTGTATAGAGAAATTTTGCTGCAACGAGACGCGAACCATAGACCATCGGATAGATATATCGGTAAACTAATCACTAGGCCACGCACAGATCTATATTAAAAAACCAGCTCGCTCAACTTATGAGAAGAGCCCTTCCACAAATTCTTCTCAGAATTGTTTTCGTAAGTGCTTTTAAAGTTTTTCAATCTTTTATTTATGAAGATAAAATTCCCGTACTAATTGAAGTCACTAAATGTTTATAAAGACACCACTCCATTGGCCAAAAGGTTACATCAGCTCCGGTATATGATGTTTACGTTAGGAAATCAGTGAAAATGTATGACTCCATATGACAACTCGCGAATTCTAACACACCAAAAAAGAGCGATGAAAAAAAACTTGCTTATGATAAAATCTTTTGACGTCGGTACAACACCAAAAAAGAGCGATATTTCCATTAAAAAAACAACATTTTGTTATTCTTTTCTGGACATGAAAAAAAATGCTTTTGATAAAATCTTTTGATGTAAGTACAATACCAAAAAAGAGCGATATTTCTATTAAAAAAACATTTTGTTATTCTTTTCTGGACATGAAAAAAAAACTTGCTTTTGATAAAATCTTTTGATATCAGTACAATACCAAAAAAAGAGCGATATTTACATTAAAAAAAACAACATTTTGTTATTCTTTTCTGGACATGAAAAAAACTTGCTTATGATAAAATCTTTTGATATCAGTACAATACCAAAAAAAGAGCCATATTTCCATTAAAAAAACAACATTTTGTTATTCTTTTCTGGACATGAAAAAAAACTTGCTTATGATAAATTCTTTTGATATCAGTACAATACGCCTAACTGTTATTACTCAAGAGCCTCCGGTTAAAATGTTACTCAGAATGTAAATTCGTTGGAAACTTCCTTAAGGTTTCTTTACGTCTGAAAATTCAAATCAGTAAGCTGACTTGTTTGTAAATTGGAATGTATCCTGGTATTGAGAGTAGCGTAAACCCCCTTGGTGGTTGAATCGAAATCGATGCTAATGGTGGTACTTGGAAAAGAAAAATAGTGTTTTGATAGTCTTTAGAAAAAAGGCCCTGGCAGCGAGAGTGTATGTTCTCACATAAAACAAGCCAGCTACTTAGACTAAACCAGAATATCTGTCTCTGTAACGGTAGTGACAAGTCCAAATGTCTTTTCCAATCTGTTTTAAGACAAGATAGCCTTTTATCTAATCCCTCTCCGATAGAGATGGATTACGACAAGTCTTGTAAGAATCGTGTGATTCGAGTCAAAACCAAAAGGATACTCTATGTACGTTAACTAATATCTTTTATCTAATTTAAAAAAAAAAACTATACAGCATATAAATTATGAAAGAAAACACATAAGGACTATATCAAATTATTAAATTTCTCAACAAATATAGTAATCACTCACCCCAACTTCTATCAAAGGATTGTTTGTTCGGTTTTTGTTGTTAAGCAAAGAGATACACAATGGGCTATCTGTACTGTGCCCACCACGGATATCGAAACCAGATTTTTTTAGCGGGATGAACCCTCAAACTTATTGCTGAGTCATTAGGGGGCGTTACCAAAGGAGTTGGTTTTACCACAAACTGTTGGTTAGTAGTTTTTGTTGCGCAAAAAAGTTTTTATTTAGCATTAAAAGTTCAATATACATACATTTTTAATTCTTATGCTTTCAACAACTTAAAGTAAACTCCAACCGACTTACGTGGCTTACCTAGAAAACGTATCATGATGTGTTAGGCCCTGGCATGGCCAGGTGGTTAGGGTGCTTAACTCGCAATCTAAGGGTTGAGGGTTCGAATCCTCGTCCAGCCAAACGTGCTCGCCCTTTCAGCCGTGGGGGCGTTATAATGTGACGGTCGATCCCACTATTCGTTGGTAAAAGAGTAGCCCAAGAGTTGGCGGTTGGCGGTGATGACTAGCTACCTTCCCTCTAGTCTTTCACTGCTAAATTAGGGACGGCTAGCGTAGATAGCCCTCGTGTAGCTTTGCGCGAAATTCAAAACAAACAAACAGTAATTATGAAATCATTATTAGTTAAACAAAACAACACATGTAAACAACGCTTTATCCTTCTTTTGAATGTAAGAAGTACACTTGAATTACCCTTGGTATTAATACACCTGAGTTACCTTTGGTATTAATACACCTGAGTTACTTTTGGTATTAATACACCTGAGTTACCTTTGGTATTAATACATCAGAGTTACTTTTGGTATTAATACACCTGAGGTACCTTTGGTATTAATACACCTGAGTTACCTTTGGTATTAATACACCTGAGTTACCCTTGGTATTAATACACCTGAGTTACTTTTGGTATTAATACACCTGAGTTACCCTTGGTATTAATACACCTGAGTTACCTTTGGTATTAATACACCTGAGTTACCTTTGATATTAATACACCTGAGTTACCGTTGATATTAATCCGAAGTTTGGTAAAAAAAAAGAAACAGAATAAAACTCGTCAGAAATAAATTGGAAATCCACAAAACTTCATCCATGGTGGATTATAGTGAGTTCTTTGGGAATTAACGATATCCAGGGGATGTATTACAAGTTTTGAGGTTCAAAGAAAGCTTGTGAAGCAGACATGCTTACCAACGTATGGAATAATCAAAACTGAGTTATTCTTCGTAGTGTAGCACGAGACCAGCGCGGCTTAACATGCTTTCCGCGTGTGATGTAAGAGAGACAAATAGTATCAATCACCCTAATGGAAAAATAAGCCCAAAGCGCGAAGTGTGTGTGTGTGTGTGTGTGTGTCGTTGGAAATAAAAAAAAATAAAGTAAATAATGTGACCGAATAGACCTAACAGATAACATGGAGCACACATAAATTTCGTATATTAAAAACCAAGATCATCCCGAGCAAAAACGATTGCTAGAACATACAACGTGTTTAATCTAAAATAGTCTTCTTTTAGTAAATAAAAGAAAAATTTCAGATGTAAAGAAGCGTAATAGAAATGTAGTATTCACTATGATTAAAGTGTAAGATTAAAATCATATATTGCCTCGTACTTGAGATAAGCGACCCTGGCACTCAAAATTAGGTTTATCTTATTGTACTAGTCAGTGGTCACCTAGCAACGAACTCTGACACTCAAAACTAGCTTTACCTTATTGTACTAGTCAGTGGTCACCAAGCAACGATGTAAGATAATTTATTGGTATAACAATGTCTATTGTTGGGCGGGTTCTGTGTCATTATTAGGTAACAATAATACAAAGGAAAGGGTTTTATTCCTTCCACTAAAAGTTGATAATACAAAGGAAAGTGTTTTATTTCTTCAACTAAAAGTTGATAATACAAAGGAAAGTGTTTTATTTCTTCAACTAAAAGTTCTACAAATTTCATGTTCTTTAAGTTTAAGGTAACTGACGATAATCAAGCTATAGACCTAATTCACTAATAAACAACGCTAATCACTTACTTGCTAACTTATCCTGCTGTATCTTTGAAAGTGAAACTGAAACCTTACAACGCTGAACTAACACAAACCCAATAATCAATTAACAGCCTACTATTATTGCTCTAGTCTAGCTGGCATTTTTATATTGTTCAAGTCATTTTTCATACTATAAAATTCTCTCTAACAAATGTCCAAGATTAAAATATTAGAAATATAACCTACAACATTATAAAACATAGAACTTATGAGAATTTTCAGTAGCCGCGGCACTTTAAATTATTTTAGACAGGATTAGAGTCAATTAATCTATGAGACCTTTTTAGCCGCGCTGCCGCCGCATAACGGGTTATAGAATGGCTCTGAGTTCACATGTTTACTCTAGATTAAATTAATCTGTGAAACACCTTGGGCGTGGTCAATACATAAATCGAGAGAGTTTGACCTCCTGAGTCCAAAACTGTAATTACCTCTCAGATAGGTAAAGAGATGAAGAAGTTATGAGCTAAAAGTTTGTACTTGAAAAAATATAAAAAAACTCGGAGCCATTCTTTGATCAGCTATGCCACGGCTAAAAATCTATTTATATAATTTAACAGAATTTTTATATAAATTTACGACCTATCTCAAAATTAAAATCCAAAGAGAAAATTTCGTTTGTTTCAGAAATGAACTCTTTTATACAAATCATGTAATATACAAAAGTAGCAGTTTAAACTGTTAGAAGCTATATCTTATTTAATGACGTGTAGGGTTTGGCATGGTCTGGTGGTTAGGGCGCTCGACTCGCAATCTGAGGAGCGCGGATTCGAATCCCCGTCACAATTTTCAGTCATTGGACGTCATAATGTTGACGGCGGGTAGTGTTGACTAGTTGCCTTCCCTCTAGTCTATCGCTGCTAAACTAGGGATGGCTAACGTAGATAGCCCTCGTGTAGCTTTGCGCGAAATTCAAAACAAACTAAATTTTAATGTTGTAATTTAAATATCAATTAGAGGGCGCATTTTAAAATTGTAGAACTAGAAAGTTTTAATAAATACGAGGGACAATGAGATATATATATATAGAGTTGTCCCTACCCGATAGAGCGAATCAGTCAAAAGTGCTTCTTTTCACCTAGCATTTTAGTTTTCAGTCTCTTGATCGACCAGTCTTGACGTTGAACAAGTAAGTTTATTTTTGCGTTAGTGAGGTACAGCAAGCGTTGTATTTATGTTGAAGCGTCATTTATTAACGTGGTTTATAAGTTACAACAGTGTTCAAGTTTGTGAAAAAAGTTAAAGAAATGATTTAATTTACTATCGCTACGTGGCATAGACGTTGAATTATTTTCTCCAGATAATTTTGTAGAAAGCGCTACGAAAGAACAAACGCTACAACAATATTAATGAATGGTTTAGTTCAATAACTTAAAACTTAAATGGTTTATTATTACAAGTAGTTCCAGCTGCCGTGTTTAGATTGTTCAAATCGCTTCTCATGCTCTCAACAATGAACTCTTTAGTTTAACAACTTAATATATTAACGATCCTCCTGAACGGTCTTAGTCTTATAAGTAATTTGAGCATTAAAACAAATCTCTGTGAGCTATAGTAGTTACTTAAAATATTACTTCTTTAAACAAAACTGGCGAAAACCTTTTGTAATATTAACGATAACTTGTAATCTTAAATCTACTAAATTTATGTGTGACCTCAGTCTATGAATGAATAAGTGCTCCTTTATGAAGAGACCTTGTTCAACACTGACCCTAGCTAAGACCTTAAAAGTATTCGAGGATCTCAAATTTGCATTTTCTTTCACACGAGATAACGGTTTTCTTTCATTGGACCCAAATTAGCTTTGCTGACAGCAGAGACATGTAAATTTGTAAACCAAATTTGGTGAGTTTAATGCAGGAATACTTATAACGAATTATACTTATAGAGATCCTCTTTATAGACAGTTGTGTCTCATGGAAATTCAGGCTGTTCTCGTCTAAAGATTTCTAAACCTATTTTATATATCCTAGCTCGTACATAGAAAAACAAATGCAAAGCATGGTAGTCGGCTTTTGCCAGTTGTAGTGGAATTTCTTTTGGTGCCTAGGGTATTAGATATAAGCTTGAGGACTTATAATTATATAGTTCTACAGTGAGCATATTCTGAACAGTCCATTGTGCTCAATAAAGAAAGAACAAACAAAGAAAAGATTCCTTTCTTTTCAAGTGATAATAGTATTCTGAATAGCCGGAATAAATCAGGTATTTAGGTCTAACATGGCCTGGTGGTTAGAGCACTTCATCCGCGATCTGGGAATCGCGGGTTCGAATCCGGTTACCAAACATCCTCGCCCTTTAAACCGTGGGGGATTTATAATGTGTCGGTCAATCCCACTATTCGTTGGTAAAGAGACGTCCATCAGTTGGCGGCTGGTGATGTTGACTACCTGCCTTCCATCTAGCCTATCACTTTAAAATTAGATAGCCCTCGAGTAGCTTTGCGAGAAATTCAATAACAACAACAAAAATCTAATATAAATCAGGTATTTATGACTCTTTATGTTCAGATTCTGCCAATATCAGTAATGGTTATGCTTTGATTTACATTTTATGTTTGCTCCAAGAATCCTGTACATTAAAATGCATTCAATAACATGCAAGGGGAAAAAAAGGAGCTTTCTTAATGATCCACCCATAATGCTTTTTTTTTACCACCCGCTTGTTTCATTATAATAAATCCTTCAGACGATGATGTTAAAACAGTCTTATTAACGAAGTTGGAAGTAACATCTTAAATTTTGTACGTGTTTAAATGTACGCATGTGCATCAAAGTATAGGGTGGGACACATAAACCTCCTCCTCCAATAAAGGGTAACGAGGTTGTATGTAAGTGGTTCCTGATTAAATCTAACATCTCATATATTCAATATATCCACCATCGTTATCTTAGCTTAATTTTAAAGAAAAGCTTATTATGGTACTTATAGTTTCGTGGGGTATGCTAGGGCCCACTCTGTGCTATGTTATGAACTTTAGATGTTGGACACTGATGATCTAGATGGCCTTCAGAGGCTGGACACTGATGATCTAAATGGCCTTCAGAGGCTGGATACTGATGACCTCGATGACCTTTAGATGTTGGACACTGATGATCTAGATGGCCTTCAGAAGTTAGACACTGGTGACCTCGATGACCTTTAGATGTTGAACACTGATGATCTAGATGGCCTTCAGAAGCTGGATACTGATGCCCTCGATGACATTTAGATGTTGGACACTGGTGATCTAAATGGCTTTCAGAAATTGGATACTGATTACCCCGATGACCTTTAGATTTTGGACACTGATGATCTAGATGGCCTTCAGAAGCTGGATACTGATGCCCTCGATGACATTTAGATGTTGGACACTGGTGATCTAAATGGTCTTCAGAAGTTAGATACTGATGACCTCGATGACCTTTAGATGTTGGACACTGGTGATCTAAATGGTCTTCAGAAGTTAGATACTGATGACCTCGATGACCCTTAGATGTTGGACACTGGTGATCTAAATGGCTTTCAGAAGTTGGATACTGATTACCTCGATGACCTTTAGATTTTGGACGCTGGTGACCTTTAGAAATTGCGCTTGGATATAATTTAGATTTTTATATCTCAATATTACGTTAAAAACTCGTTCGGTTCATTTTTCGACAAGAAAAACAACAACAAAAAACACTTATTACGCTATTGGCTCAACTGTTCTGATTGACAAGTATTAACGCCCCGCCCTTATCTTCTCCCGAAACGAATTGTTGCAGTTTTAATAAGATAAAAATCGAGAAAAAACCGTTAATTACTTGAATAGTTTACGCTTTTCAATAGGCTACACATAAACTTCTGAAACGTTTTGAAATCACTCGGATAGCTCATATAAAGAGGAACACTAGTTGTATTAATTACTTTATCAAATTCTATAACCTCGTCTTAACTTCGTTGGTCAAATCCCTCGGATACAACCTCTGAATATCAACTTTTATCAACGCGCGCGCTCTCTGGTTTTCTGCAAATGAAACTAGTTTTATTTATTTTATTATTTGAAAGTGAAGTCATTGTTTTCACGTCGATTGAGGGAAATGTCTAGGAAAAAAAAAACGCGACCGTTATCACTAACTTTCGGAACGCGTTTATAGCAACGCGAACATTTATTCCTCTACAAGCAAATACTTATCGACATCGGTACAAACCAGTAAGCTAGGTTCTTGAAAGTTATTAGCCAAAAGAAATGCCCCAAGAAGCAGAGGGGGTATAGATCAATCAACCTAATGTGGAAATAAGCCGATCGCGCAGAGAGTCTGCTTTTGTACGATGGTAACAGCTCAATACGAAGTTGGCACAACTCGACTGGCTGTTTTTCATCATGTCCGTTAGATGTTTCACAGTCGGTTTTTTGTTGTTGTTGTTTAAGTAACAGTCACACCCTTGGTGGTAACATATTGCTTTGAGATCTGAATAAGTTCTTTGAAAAAGCAAATTTTATGACATTCTGCTCAACTACAATCTAACCAAGATGGCGAACTCCCAGCCATTTAAACTATAGTGCGTTTGAAATATTATTATTATTATACATTCTTCTAATTACTAAAGATCCGCAAGGGATAAGATTAGGAATGTAGCGTTAAAAAATAATAGGCCTAATACTAATGTCTTATGACAACTATAATTAATTATTCACCATCTTCTAAAGGTGTTCACACCATAACAATTGGTGTCCGTTTGTATTTTTATTTTTTTGAATGCATTTCGAGATTTTGGAATGTTTGTATTAACGTGGACTTTCTTATATCAATTAATAAATTTTAAGTCATTGGGGAGGGGGGGGGAAGAAATAGCTGGTCATTTTGTGTGAGAATAAAAGTTACCATAAGAAAACCATTTCCATAAATTATTATTACAATATGAATGTTCAACCACCATTCGCTTGCTCAGTGGTAATACTGAAGGTTTATGACAATAACATCTTGTTTCGATCAACGACCTTATAACCAACAAATTTGTTATTTTACTTTAACTGGACACTCGCCGTTTCGCTTTACAGCTTCTTCATTAAAGTGAAACGTGGAGTGTCCAATTAAAGTAAAATAACAAATTTGGTGGTTATGAGGTCGTTTATTACGACTGAATAAAGGCACAATATAACTTGAAGATACATGTGAGTCAGAATTACATGAAAAACAATCACGGTTCGTATTTTCACTAAAGCAGAACGAACAGAATATTATATAAAAAAAAGAGATTAACTGTCTGTTTTGGAAGTTTCGCTACACAAGAGCCATCTGGTAGAGCCATCTCTGATTTTCAACTGATATACTAGAGCAGTGTTTCCCAACCTGGGGTCCGCGTAGGTAATACCATCTCATTAAACAAGTAAGTTTTTTTAATACTGATGTTCTTTTTAATTGCACACTCAGTTATATATATGTCTTTTATTTGATGGTGAAAAGTGGGAGAACGAGTTAATTATTAGTTAATAAAAACAGTTTGTTGGGTAGCCGGAATCTTTCAAAAACATAGGGTCCGTGGGGGAAAAAATGATAATAAAAGGGGTCGTTGGTGGAGCAAAGGTTGGGAACCACTGTACTAGAGGGAAATCAGTTAGTAAACAGCATCCAGCACCAATACGTGGGCTACTGTTGTGTGACAGAGTATTGAAATTTGATAATGCAGAGTACGTCTTTGCGGCAAGAGGACGCGAACCAAAAACCCTTGGATTCACAGTTTGGGTATCTCAAACTAAACAGGCTACGCCCGGCCCTACAAAATAATAAAGCTTTATCATTGAAGTACTTTTTTATTTAATGGTAGTCGAATTTTAAAGATGTGAAAAAAGTGAGTTTGAAACATGGATTAGCAGAGGATTAAAAAAAAACCCAAAGGTTTAATCACCAGAATCAATTTTATTTAAATTAAATATATTAAGTTTCAATAAATAAGAGCGATAAAATATTTGTATATTAATAAAAACACTTTTCTCTATATTTAGTAGCTTCGCACTTTTGTGTATCGGTGCCAAGTTTATGGACTTAGAACACTAAAAATCGGGAGTTGTTTCCCAGCTGTACACATTGCTCAGCTAGCCCATTGTGTAGTTTTATGCTAAAACCGCAAAACAAAATCTACTTAGCATTTTGAAGCTTAGGCGTCGTTGTGAAATAAATTATGTACATAAAAGTGTGCATAAAAGTAATATTCAAAAACTGAGGATATAAAACACAAGTCATTACTACTGACAAAAACAAAATCTTGTAGATTCTGAGTCTAAGCAAAATTTATTGCGAAACAGGATTTCAAAACTAAGTTTTATGTCGTAGGTTCTAGTGGTGTATCTTATATATTTATTTATTTATATAAGCAATATGTTTGGTATTTCCTTTTAATACTATTCGCTTAACCATCACTACAGAGGGCTAGTGAAAGACCGCATGGTTTAGCAACTACTGTTAGCCTAATTCGAAAAACAATAACAAAAAAACTTAAACAATTCTTTAATAAAACGTTTGTACGTAGGTGATTCATACTGATTCAAACACATAAACACACACACACAAATTTACGGATGCATGTCTCACTCTTTCTATCTAAGGGTGGGGTAAGTAGAGATTAAAGTAAGTTTATCTATGTGTATTTTAAAAGATAGATAGAATGAAAAATATGAAGATAGGCAGACAGATAGACAGAGTGAGACAAGGGTGGAGTAAGTAGAGATTAAAGTAAGTTTATCTATGTGTATTTTAAAAGATAGATAGAATGAAAAATATGAAGATAGACAGACAGATAGACTGAGTGAGACCGTCCTATTTCGATAGAACAAAACTAAAAAGATAACACACTAATCTGTACTAAGCTAAACATGTGTTAACTGTTTTTTTTTAACTGTGTATTTTTTCTTGGTGTATTCAGAAATCGTAATTACTAACAGGTGTAAGTTTGGAGTTGGGCTCTTGTTCTTTTGACACAATATTTAATCAAGTTTTCAGACTTCGGACACCTGAATCTGGTTGACAGATAATTAATTTGACGAAAGATTAACACAGAATAATTCAATACAACGTTACATTCCGATTAACACAAAATAATTCAATACAACGTTACATTCAGATTAACACAAAATAATTCAATACAACGTTACATTCAGATTAACACAAAATAATTCAATACAACGTTACATTCAGATTAACACAAAATAATTCAATACAACGTTACATTCAGATTAACTGCAAGGTTTTTGTAATGTCGGGAATCACTCTGTACTGTTCGGATCGAGCGTGGCCTAATATTATCGTGTCTAGTTGTGGATTGAGGGGTCCAAGGTTCGAATCGCGATGACACCGAACCCGTTCCATACTTGAAGCTGTTGTCGCGCTATGAAGAAAAACAGTTAATCTTGTTACCCTTGTGATGGCGATTACTGCTGACTGACTACCTTTATTCCTGAAAGCTGTAGAAAATTAGGGATGGCTATACCTGAATCTTAGGTGTCTCTGTTCGAGCCCTTCGTGTGTATAATACACTTCCCCCGGTTGAAAATTCCAATGTCTTTGTGCTACTTAGAGATTGACGATAAAATATATTTTCAGAGAATTATAGAAATATATTCTACCATTAGTTATTATTGTATTTGTTTAATACCATCTGCGTCAACGTTAAATGTTTTTTGTTTAAATCAAAATGTACGATTTGTTTTAATTTTGAAATTTCTAAAAAAATTGATTTAACTTCAACAGATGACGGAAAGAAATCGAAATTGACGACAGAAACTGATTTATCACATCCAGACAGCGGAAAGATGTAGAATCAAACAAATTATGGAAGAAATGTCTGCACAAAATATAGATATTTAGGCTAGCACACACACACAAAATCATGGCCGTAACAACAGAATTTCTTGTCAGGTATGAACAACGAAAATATTAAATCACAAATCGAGCTATTATTGTTTGTTTGTTTTTGTAATTTCGTCGCAAAGCTACACGAGGGC
>NW_013666486.1:308178-311743 GCF_000517525.1 Limulus polyphemus
CCACTCACCGCCAACTCTTGGGCTACTCTTTTACCAACGAATAGTGGGATTGACCGTCACATTATAACGCCTCCACGGCTGAAAGGGCGAGCTATTATTGGTTCTTCGAATAAATTGAACAATGTCTTTGTTCTCTCTCTCTCTCTTTCTCCCTTGACGATGGAAAGAAAAACACAAACATTATCAACTGAATAGCTTGGCTTACATCCTTAAATAATGACAATACACATTAATTTTCTTTAAGGAAAGGCAAGTGAGTATTATTATTGTACAACCGAATTTTGGTGACAAAAGAAACTGATAATATATGGAAGGAACATCGTTTATTTGAGAAAGATTGAAGAATGTGAGAAGTGGGAACGTACTAGATTAGAAATTATCATTCGAAAGTGTTTATTGTTAAGAGTTAATCAAAAAGTTTCAAAGCCTATTGTTCGAAAGAGATTTTAAAGCTCTCGTGTTTTAATTTAAAATAATTACTTTTCGACACTCTTGAAAGTTATCTTGTAAAACCAGAAATAAGTGTTTCTACTCTTTTCATTACATAATAATACAGATCTGAATAAACGTCGATAACTTTGTTTTCCACAAGGAAAAAAAGTAGTTTTATGGTTTCCTGGAAAAGAACAGGGCTTCTACCAGATTTTGCTGTTTATTTAATGCAGCTCATAAAAACGTTCTTGAAGAAAATGAAGGAGCAAACTATAGACCTGCTCTTTTTTTTTTGCTTTTTTTCGCAAGCCTTATATTGCTGTAACAAAACCAAACCTTATATTTTATGTTCCACAAATGTCTTAACCCTTGCTAGTCTTCCACGTGTTTTTTATTAGACAAGATGTGTCACAAGGTGATAGAATCGGTAAAACTACTCCTTGGATGTCTCGAAGCACAAACTGGCGATTCCTCGCGTCTTCGTTTCAGAGATGCCAGATAAAGACAACCCATAATACGAGGCTACATCGTAACACACGGGCAATTGTCAGGCTTTGATTTTTACTTGCACAATGTCCATCATTACGAACGTATTTTTGTGTGTAAAATATGCATTTCAGATATTGTTAGATACACACAAACATTTATGAATAACTCTTGGATACATTAACATTGTTAGGTCGTAACGAACCCAGTTTTTTATTACACCACACCTTTTTTTTTTATATACAAATATTCAACTAATTAATTAAAATTTAATCGTGATGTTAATTTTTTTTCCCCGCACAATACAGATACGTACAGGAAACAAGGGGAAAGCACTTAGAATGTATATATCCGATATCTCGACGATATCATGGATAAACGGCAACATTAAAAGCAAAAAGGAAAACCCCATGGTGTCGATATGGCTATCCCTAATTTTGAACTGCCGACTAAAGGTAGGACAACTAATCAAAAGTGCCCTCCGCCTACACGCCTGCTTATAGCTGCAAACAATTTTACGAAAACAATGAGACTAGTAAGCACTTTTGTTAACCACGAATCAGCTTGTTAAAGTTGACTCTGCGTGGTTAAAATTTGCGCCCCTAATAACGAAACTGCTGAAGACCGATAGATAGAGAGATGGATAAATATAGCTATTTCTTGATAGGTAGATAGACATAAGGTAGATAGATAGATACGTAGTGTTTGACATAGATTTGATGGACTGACAGACAGGTAGATTTGATGGACTGACAGACAGATAGGCAGACAAATGTCTAAAGACAGGCTTTCTGATTGAAAGATAAACAAGTAGGCAGATGTTTGGTTGAAAGATGGTGACTGACAGATAAACAAACAATTCGTTTCTATTAATAGACAGATTCATGTTTAATTCATTACAAGTTTAACACGTTATTCATATTATAAACAAGATATTCAATTTTATCGTATAAAAACTAAAAACCATTCTTTTATTTACTATAATACTTAAAATTGTAAAAAAAACGATAATTATAATAAGGGGAATAAAGGTTGTTTCTTTTTAGTTTAGCACAAAGCTACACAAAGGGCTATCTGTGCTCTACCCACCACAGTATCGAAAGTTTCTAGAGTTGCAAGTCCGCAGATGTACCACTGGACCAGTGTTGTCCGCATAAGATCATTTTCATTGTTTGTTAGTTTACTATTATGAACAGTGTATTTAGAAGCAGAAAGACAAATAGGATATTTCTCGCGTATCATCGAACATATAACCATCGGATAGATACTTTTCTTATATTTTTTTTTTATAAAATAACCAAACCAGTTTTTTTTTGTTTCAGATTGGACACCATTCAAACCAGTTTTTACAACAATAGTAAAGATATATTCATCCATCACGCTATAATCCCCTCCCCTGCCCTCCAGTGGCACAAGGGGAATGTATGCGGACTTACAATGCTAGAAACCGGGTTTCGATACCCGTGGTGGGCAGAGCACAGATAGCCCATTGCGTAGCTTTGTGCTTAACTTGAAACAAACAGACAAATTATTCCCTTAGTGGCTCAGTGATAAGTCCGAAGGTTTATAACGCTAGAAACCGGGTTTCGATACCCGTAGTGGGCAAAACACAGATAGCCCATTGTGTAGCTTTGTGCCTAAAAACAAACTATGCTACAACCCTATAAACACAGTCTCTGTAAATAATGTTACATACATATTCAAAATAGATGGTATCTCACCCCTATTATCCCAGTGGGAAGGAAGGGTAGTTGAGGGAGGGTCCTTATATCTTGTGTCTTACATGTACTACTCCTGTACCCTAGGAAATTCATTCTGTATAGAATGTATCTGATTTAGATCGCTACTGTGTGCTCTATTTATAAATAGACAGAACATTAGAACATCAGAGGAGAATAATAAGCATAGTAAAAATCTTCTGATTGTGGATATCATCGATATTATTGAGTCCGTTGTTTTAAAAAAGTTTTAATCCGCCATGTTGTAATCCTAATAATTATTTCAATCTATTGTAAAAAATTACATACCATTGTCGCTGTAACTACTTCAAGCTGCGGAATGTGTTGTTTTTTTACATCTTACACCATTAACTGTAAATTACAGTAATATAACAATAAAAATTACATACCATTGTCGCTGTAACTACTTCAAGCTGCGGAATGTGTTGTTTTTTTACATCTTACACCATTAACTGTAAATTACAGTAAGATAACAATAAAATTACATAACATTGTCGCTGTAACTACTTCAAGCTGCGGAATGTGTCGTTTTTTTACATCTTACACCATTAACTGTAAATTACAGTAAGATAACAATAAAATTACATAACATTGTCGCTGTAACTACTTCAAGCTGCGGAATGTGTTGTTTTTTACATCTTACACCATTAACTGTAAATTACAGTAAGATAACAATAAAATTACATACCATTGTCGCTGTAACTACTTCAAGCTGCGGAATGTGTTGTTTTTTTACATCTTACACCATTAACTGTAAATTACAGTAAGATAACAATAAAATTACATACCATTGTCGCTGTAACTACTTCAAGCTGCGGAATGTGTTGTTTTTTTACATCTTACACCATTAACTGTAAATTACAGTAAGATAACAATAAAATTACATACCATTGTCGCTGTAACTACTT
>NW_013666486.1:312524-318007 GCF_000517525.1 Limulus polyphemus
TTATATATACATATTGATTACACACCTTCATTAATTCACAATTTTCTTTTTCATACGATGCACGTGGTTTTCCTAAAATAGTTGGACACATTTTACAAATTATTTAAATTAAAGTTAAGTTTTAACACAACTAAAATACACGTGTCAGTTATTACCTATCATTGGATTACAATACGGACACAGTTCATTATCAGCCACGTTTATTTTTGTTTAACCCTAATGCATCATTCATAAGTCTCCATTGTATATTTGCATCACGTACTTCGGTCAGAATTCTTCTGTATATTGTTGTTGTTAATATAGAGTGATGCTCATCTAAAACCAAATCTTTTCTTCTTTTTATCAAATTACAAAGTTTCTGTTTCGTTACTGGTAGTTTTTATATATTACTTTGTTCATCATCAGTTACATTTCTACTACTTAATCTATTAGGATTAATAATGTGTTTAAACTGTGTTGTAATCACGGTCACCAGTTGGTTCAAACGTTCTTCGTTTTCCTCATTCTATAGATGTGGCGGCAAGATTAACTAATATTTCACCACCTATTTCTTTGCTCGTCTACAATATCTGACACTGTTATCACGTTATTTATCAACCATGAAAAATATCCACTATTACCTAGTATATAAGAATTCAAACAGGAAGATTTATTCTTATATTGACATTGTACCATCTTTTTAAAGAGTAATAAAATATTCCTAACTCTTCTCGTGGTTCCATACGATCCATTAAGAGAGCTGTAAGGAAATCAAAACGTTGATATACTCGTTTAAAAATAGCTCCAATTGTAATAATAATAGTGGTTTATGTAATATACGTTCGAAAAGACTAATCCTGAAAATGATTGGTTTATCAGAGATATTAGGTTCAATCTACGTTCTTCGAATAGAAACGACAAAGTATTGACCCAGTGAACTTTACTCCTAACAAATTATATAAAAGCATTTTGAAAATTAGTTACGAAAGTCTGAAGAGGCTCTAATACCTGAAATATATGTCTCATACTACTACTGATAATTCGGTTAACATCTAAAACTTTACTTTTCAATGAATAAAAAAAGTTTGAAAACATTTCCAAACTGTAATAAGGTTACATAATTTCTCTTTCAGCTCGTCCCACTTTCTTTGAATCCATTCTAAAGAATTCCCCAAATACTTACACTCCGTGATTCGACCGTGTGTAGCCTAATTTATTTTATAAACACCAGACCATGTTTCTATTTACTGAACGTTGATCCAGAATATATTTCAAATTCCTGTGTTGTGTTTTCAAAAACATTAAATTCTGTATCCTGTCTAATTTAAATATTTATATCATCAGCATAAGAAGATAAAACAAATCTTTGATGATAACTAAATTTTGATACTGTTCTTAAAGAACTCATTTTCTTTCCTATATTATAAAGAAAAGGTCCGATATCTTATGTAAATAAAAACCATTTACTGGATCTCCTGGTCTCTTAAAACATTTTTTTTTGTTTGTTTTGGGCAATTTATTATTACGAAACAGAACCCACTAACCCAAAGAGTAAATAAGCTAAGAATATCTCCAGTCATATCTTGAAATCAATGACTGCTTTCACGAAAAAATATAGTTTGACTTGTTTTGAACTTCGTGCAAAGCTACACGAGGGCTATCTGCGCCAGCCGTCCCTAATTTAGCAGTATAAGACTAGAGGGAAGGCAGCTAGTCATCACCACCCACCGCCAACTCTTGGGCTACTCCTTTTACCAACGAATAGTAGGATTGACCGTGACATTATAAAAGTGAAATTGATCCAGAAATTCATTAAAAACCTCGACCAGAGAATTGCCAATCTGAGGCCAATATTTTACTAACCACTCAGCCGTTAAGCCATCAGTTCCAGGGGACTTACTAACCACTCAGCCGTTAAACCACCAGTTCCAGGGGACTTACTAACCACTCAGCCATTGAGCCATCAATTCCAAGGGACTTACTAACCACTCAGCCGTTAAGCCACCAGTTCCAGGGGACTTACTAACCACTCAGCCATTAAGCCATCAATTCCAGGGGACTTACTAACCACTCAGCCGTTAAGCCACCAGTTCCAGGGGACTTACTAACCACTCAGCCGTTAAGCCACCAGTTCCAGGGGACTTACTAACCACTCAGCCGTTAAGCCATCAGTTTTAGGGGACTTAACTTTTGCTAATTATTGCCAAGCAACATATAAGTGTTAATAGAGCATCTAACTTTTCTCGTGGTTCCTTATGATCCATTAAAAGAACTGTAAGGAAATCAAAACGCTGACATACTCGTTTCAAAATAGATATATAAGTAGACGGATAAATAGACAAAGAGATAGATAAATAAAATGCGTTTAAAAATATGATTACGTTATAATTTCCAGAAACAACACTCTGAGACATATGTACAAAGAACCTGATCACTCTTTAGGTTTTTTTTTCACTTTTTGAAAGTCTAAATATGTTTGTCAATAAAACCGACTTTTTACAGTTATTGAGTTTGCTTAGAAAATATTTATTTCTGTCTATCTAATATCGCTAACAACGAGGGTACACATCTAATGAACCAAAGGGTTCTACTCATTATTAAAAAGGTAGAACGTTTTATTTGGCTCAGCGGTAAGTCTGGAGGCTTATAACGCTACCAGCCGGGTTTCGATACTCGTGGTGCGCACAGCACTGACATCCCATCGTGTAGCATTGTGCTTAACAACCAATCAACCAACAAACAAAAACTAATCTACGTAGGTAACTCGCTTTGATCAGAAGTTAACGATAGTTTCCTAAAATCAAAGAGCCCGCAGATTTGTTACTTATTAAGCATAACCTACATACCATTAGACGTAACCATGGTTACTAGATTAGTATCGTTTCAGTGAGACCTACATACCGTTAGACGTAACCATGGTTACTAGATTAGTATCGTTTCAGTGAGATCTACAAACCATTAGAGGTAACCATGGTTACTAGATACGTATCGTATCAGTGAGATCTACATACCGTTAGAGGTAACCATGGTTACTTGATACGCATCGTATCAGTGAGATCTACATACCGTTAAACGTAACCATGGTTACTAAACTAGCTCATATTTCTGTCAAACTTTTCTCTCGTACTTTCATGTTAACAGAAATTTGTCTTGTTTGTCTGCGCGTGTTCTCGTGATCATAAGGAGGAATTAAGGAGGAAGTGAGAGAATATAGCCTGGGAGACAAATGATGTACTTATACAACAAAGGCAGAAGCTACTCGCGGAAGGTTTCGCCGTGGGAAGGACTTGATACAAGGCTCATAATATTTTCCTTGAACTGGATGGAAGGACCAATTGAGCTAATCTCAGGGTTAAATTAAATTTAAATTTAACCCGAGGGTCTGACAGTGTATTGATACCTGCTTGATTATCAAGTATTACTATACATTCCTAAGTTTATATGCCATCAGAAATAAAGGATGCCCCCCTCTCGTTAGCTTCGTTAACCAAGGATAACAAACAGATCTGAAATCACATTTAAAAACTTGTTTCGTCTACAGTTATAGGTTCAAACATTATACGCACATACAAATGTTAAAGTTGTACATCAGTCATTGTCATATAATATAATCAACTACATTTAATTATTAATTAGTTGATTATTATATATTAATAAAATATTACCCGTGAATCTCATGCGTCTCGACTGCTAAACTGCTGCCATCTTCAGGAGAAATACTGAGAGAACTTGTACGTGGTGGTAAGGAGCAAGTTTCTATAGCGGGTGTTCTTGATGGATAGGCTGGCGTGCTATCTCTTCCTACCCTGCAACCACCAGATTTCCCTGGCCACAGCATTAAGTAAGTTAATTACCAATTAGTATCTAGTTATAAGAGAAAAAACAACAACATTGTAGCTAATTAATTTAGGCCAATAACCATGACAAAGATCGGTGTGTTGAAAGTACAAACTGCGTTATTAAAATATGCTTTTTTTTCAATAATTTCTCGTACTATTCCTTGTGCCTTCGTATGTTACCACAAAACCGCCTGTGAAGACCCGAGAAACATTTATTTGCGTATTGTATTATTATTATTATTATTGTTATAGAACATGTCACCTTTAAAGGTTACTCGTAAATTGTGAAAATATTTAGATAGAACAAAAAAAAACCTGCATTAAATATAATTCTGTATATTTTGATTTTCAAGAGCTGAGGGAAAAGGGAATCTAACATAAAAGCGGTATGTCTTCAGACTTACAACCGTAGAAACCGGGTTTCGATACCCGTGGTGGGCAGGTCACAGATAGCCGAATGTGTAGCTTTGTGCTTAATTCCAAACAAATCAAATTAAACATACTTATATCAATAATTTATTATTCTATTGTAATTTTATTATTTTTATTGTATTTCACGTGAAGTATTTAGTTCCACTTGAGTCTGCTTACGTCATTAGAAGTTCTAAATAAATACATCAAAACTGGTATGTCTCTTATCTGTAATCACTGTGCTGTTAACAGATGCCAGCGATAGCTAATTAAAGAAAGTAAACAAATTTAAAACGCGGGTATTTAAGGCTTAGCATGGGATATGACGACGAAATATAATATTTTTTTTTTTTTACTGCTTATTCGATTCCTAAAATGAAACTTTGTAAGAATGACGTCTAAAACGGCCCACTTATTTTAATTTTCAGAGCTCGGCTTTAGTTATTGTCTTAACAATAAACTGTTCTGAGGCTACAACCTGAGGTGCGTTTCTGGACTTAGAAAGCAGCAGGTGTGATTAATGTCACATGCTATTGGTCTGTGTGACAAGCCATATAACACGACGTGCGTTTTGACCTTTCAACTCTGATGTTTTTGGAATACGATGATCGATAGGTTTTGGTTGAAAGGTAGGTCTTGGTTGACTGATCTATCAGTGTTATTCGATACTTTGATTAATACGTTGTTTTTTTTATTTTGTGTCGTGAAATAAGAACAGTAACACTAATAACAAAAAACCATCAAACATTCTGTTTTATAACAAATGAAATTCTTCGGGTTGTTCGTTCCAGCCACAAACGTCTTAAAGATTGCATAACCTAATTTTGTTTTTCATAGAAGCGTAATCTGATATACTAAACATCACCCAACTCTTGGGATGTTCTTTAATAGTAGAATTTTATTAATAGTAGAATGTTACCTTCACTATTATAAGGCCCGGCATGGCCAGGTGGTTAGGTCTTTCACTGCTAAACCAGGGACGGCTAGCGCAGATAGCCCTCGTGTAGCTTTGCTCAAAATTCCCAACGAACCAAACCAAACTGAAATAGTAATAATTAGACTAGCCTTAATAATAATAATAATAATAAGTAGACTAGCCTTGATAATAATAGTAATAAGTAGACTAGCCTTAATAAGAGTAATAAGTAGACTAGCCTTAATAATAATAGTAATAAGTAGACTAGCCTTAATAACAATAGTAATAAGTAGACTAGCCTTAATAATAATAGTAATAAGTAGACTAGCCTTAATAAC
>NW_013666486.1:318865-323582 GCF_000517525.1 Limulus polyphemus
CAAAATTCCCAACGAACCAAACCAAACTGAAATAGTAATAATTAGACTAGCCTTAATAATAATAATAATAATAAGTAGACTAGCCTTAATAATAATAGTAATGAGTAGACTAGCCTTGATAATAATAGTAATAAGTAGACTAGCCTTAATAAGAGTAATAAGTAGACTAGCCCTAATAATAATAGTAAGTAGACTAGCCTTAATAACAATAGTAATAAGTAGACTAGCCTTAATAATAATAGTAATAAGTAGACTAGCCTTAATAAGAGTAATAAGTAGACTAGCCTTAATAATAATAATAATGGCCTAGCTCGTGCAATTAAAATAGGCATCTTCAAGTGTTGTCTAACAACGAAACAATGAAACGTGCTGGTAGTGTAAGGTATTTAAATAATCATTAGAACCTTCATTTCAGTAGCATATAAGCTGATCAGGATGGATTTGTTGGGAGGGGGAGACAGATGACTTTGTTTTAAACTTTACAAATCACGTGCTAGACAGGTCTGTTCTTGTATAATTTAAAAATTCTTCTCGTATTATATGTGTTTTTCAAAAAAAAAGTTATCAATGTGCTCTTAGTGTACTTAATTACAGCTTTGAGATCTACTTATAATAAGTAATTAGTAAAGTTCAGATTTCTGCATTGTGTTCTGGAAGAAAAAAAAACCTGCTTTTTCTGCTCAATAAAAAGAATACAATTTTATTACGTGAACCAGACCAAAGGTGGTTTAGAGACTTGCGTGCCGGATCATAAAGTCCTAGGTTGGAATCGCGATATTCCACTAGACATGCTCCACAGTTTCAGTAGTGAGGGCATTATATCTGTGACACTTAAGCCTACAATTAATTATTATTTGCCCTTCTTCTCGTCAGGGGCTATTAATGAAAGTTGCTTATGTGCGAGGCTAGAGGTATCTGACCTGGCTGCTTAGCCCATGTGTCACGTAAGGTGTCGTCCAAGTTAAGTATCATCGACACATAAGAGTATTTCTAGAATGAGCTCGACACGTTAGGCACTTATTGTTCTAGTTTCTTAAATACTTTGGTTCATAGAGTATTGTAAAATCGCCGTACGGTGCATGGAATGTAGGTGCTCATAAAATACTCTAATGATAGTATTCTCTCTATAGACTCAAAGATACACAATGGACTGTCCGCGCCCTGCTCACCTCGGGTACCAAACCCACAAATTTTAGCTTTATAAGCCCTCAAGCTTACTTCTGAGTCAGAGAGGGGCATACTGAGCTAAAAAACAACAAGAGGGGATCCTCAGTAGCCGCGGCTGTAATTAGATCTCAAATCGGTCAAGAGATGGAGCTGTGAAGTGAAAGTTTGTACTTGAAATATACAAACAAACTCAGAGCCGTTTTATGAGCCTTTATGCCGCGGCGGAAAACAAGAAAAATTCGACAGAATAATAATGAAAGTATTTTGTGACAAAAATAGCAGTTTATAATTCAGTGTTTATATCAAAATACAGAAAACATCGACATTTCTATTAAGTAGTATATATATATATATATATCTGATTTTAAGTAAATAATATTTTATACCAAATTATTTATTTTAAGCAAACAGTAGTTGGTCCCTAATTGAAAAACGAATGAGGCTCTATTGGAGATTCCTATTACTTTGGTTTCTATAACAACTATTGATTCCAATACCAGATTTTAAGCCTAAAGGATAAAATGTTACTAGTTAACTTGGTTTCATTACGTTTGCTAAGTAATTTGTCTGAGGCGATTCGAAAACGTCCTTTTGTGTACTTTGAAATCAACGTGACCTGAGCCAATTTGCATGGAGTGACGTCTAATATCGACAATCCGAAACACTTTTCTCGTTAATAACAGATTATCAAGCGTATTTAACCTATCAACCGCCCCTTCAAGAAACGTACAATGATGTTAAAAATAATGATACTTATCCTTTAAAAGGCTTAATGTGTAACACCTTAAAAACTGCTTTTATCTAATGTCTTTGTGATCTTTAATACTAACTCTTAAACTTTAGGAGATACTCGCACAGATAGATAGATACATACATAATATTTGTGAGTTATCGTAAAGCATCTATTTTTACTTATACATGATGGGCCCTCCAGTGGCACAGCGGCAATGTCTGCGGACTTATTGTGCTAGAAACCGGATTTTGATACCCGTGGTGGGCAGATCATACTTAGCCCTTTGTTTGGCTTTGTGCCTAACTTCAAACAAATATACATGATGGACTACCTGAGTTATATATTATGGACGAAACACTTCATTATTCCCCTCCCCTAAAATAACACACGATGGACTACCTCAGTTATATATTATGGACGAAACACTTCATTATCCCTCCCCTAAAATAACACACGATGGACTTCCTCAGTTATATATTATGGACGAAACACTTCATTATTACCCCTCCCCTAAAATAACACATGATGGACTCCCTCAGTTATACATTATGGACGAAACACTTCATTATTCCCCTCCCCTAAAATAACAGATATTCTGGATATATCCGAGTTAGATAATGACGTAAGAGTTAGTCACTTGTATCTAGTTATGACAAAATTTTCATGATGGTTACATCCAAGTTATTACCATGTAAGGTAGAAAGACTTTTGTGCATAATCTGTTGTTTTTGATACCCTATGTTTCGCTGTTCAGACGAACCTGTCGTTGATTAGGCATTAGCATGACCCAGACTGTAAATATGAGGGTTCATGGTTCGAGTCCTGCTGACCCCCAAAATGCGCTACTTCTTTTGGGGACGTAAATGCTCTATACGAGTGACGGTAAATACCACATTTTCATCAGAAAAGGGTGGCTCAAGAGTTGGCGGTGGGCGCTGTTGATCAGCTTCATTCCTTCTAGTCTAACAGTTCAAAATTAGTTACGGCTAAGGGCAAATAGCCCTTGGGCGGTTTGCGGGGAGAGTTTAAACAAACTAAATGCTTTACAGCTTATTGGCTTTGGTAACGTGATCTATTGCTAAATGGCGTTTTGTGAATTATAAATGCGATCAAACTTTGGAAAATGGTAAATAGGACAAAAGGCTGTAAGGTAAGATTCATGTACATATTTCTGAAAAGGATAAACGAAATTGTGAAACGAATTTCATCATCAAATTCGCATTTTTTATTACAAAGCAGTTACAATAATATAGTCAGGGTAGAGGTCTCAATTGTAACTAACTCTCCCAGGTCGTCCACTACGACCTAAATACCGTTTCAGACAGATGTACAGCCTGCTAGCTTTAAAAGTTTACATATAATACAAGGGTTAGAGATCTTCGATTAGCCTATTTTCACCACTGAAAAAGCCATTAAGGCTAATAAAAGCGAATGATCCCTGGAATTATCATTTATCCAGTTATATGTTCTACACTCTAATCAGCAGTACATCAGTTAAATCCGCAAGAATTATTGAAATGTACATCTGTTGGGTATAAGAATACATTGAAGCAATGCATGGTGTTGAGTACTCGAGATGTAGAAGAGAGGCGGATAAGACGGTCATTGTCACTTTCAATGAGGTTTTCATTGACTAAGACGAATGTCATGAAAACGAAAAATATTTTACAACGAATCCTATTTAACTTTGAATGTCATTTCTAGTTAAAACAAAGATTGAGTATAGACCTTTTTTATTGACTTTTTGTGAATAAAGGCTGTTTTACATGTAAGGTTGTATAAAACGGACCCCAAGGATGTGGTAAAACGGTCCCCATCTAAATCGTAACAACTTAAAATAAACGTTATAGGTAGCAAGTACAGTTAAGTTATTTAAATCGTCGTTGCAATTATAGGGAAGGTCGTGCGCTACGCACACCTTGTGCATTATGTAGCACAATGACACAAAAGGTATCAATTTGGTGTAAGACACCCGCATAGGACCTTCTTACCCACAGTCACTCATTGTAATGCAATTGCACGTTATAAAACATCAGTGAACTTGAACTGTGTTTCTTTTTACGGCATATTCATCTATCTATAATTGTATAAAATAAACGACGTGAAACTCAGGAAATATCTACTTTGTAACCATAAAGAAATTTAAAAAAAATTAAATTACGCTTTGATGATCCACGTTCACGCCAGCCCGCCAGTATGTTTGTACACGGGGTTTCACGAACAGTAGCGAGCTCGAAGGACTTAAAATATCTATAAATATTGAAAAATGGCGATATATAATTCACAATAGATGGCAACATATTATAATTGATGATGATATACAAGGGTGGCCGTTTTACCGAAGGGGACCGTTTTAAACAACATATTGTTTATAAATCGAACTTAATTCATTATCCTATGTGATGATATCGGTAGGGTTGAAAGTTTTCGAAGATAAACCAATTATTGACAGTTATCTCAAATGTACAGAACATCATGTTAGGAATGAGGAACCTTGATTTCGAACAAACCTAAGAAAAGTTTTGTATTATCCTAATATTTCGCGTTATTGAAAGGCTTAGGATGTAATATTATTGAGCTGTTTTACGTTCCTATAAAGCTTTGAAACATGTTGTATTATCTTAACATTTCAAGATACTGAGCATGGTCAGGTGGTTAGGGCGCTCGACTCGCAATCTGAGGGTCGCGGGTTAGAATCCCCGTCACACCAAACATGCTCGTCCTTTCAGCCGTGGGGTCGTTATATAGTGACGGTTAATCCCACTATTCGTTAGTAAAAGAGTAGCCCAAGAGTTGGCGGTGAGTGGTGATGACTAG
>NW_013666486.1:323777-327909 GCF_000517525.1 Limulus polyphemus
TACACTGCTAAATTAAGGACGGCTAGCGCAGATAGCCCTCGTGTAGCTTTGCGCGAAATTCGAAACAAAGAACAAGTTACTGAAAGTATACATATTTGTCTGATGGATTACATTTTAAAACTGGTCCTGGCTTGGAAATTTTGTTTCAAATATCTTGAAAGTATTTTCCACATCGTACAAATAATATTAATTTTACTCTTTTTGAAGTTACTTTCAGACGATTAAGAACCTACAAGATAATGAGGCATAAGTAATCACATCTTACTTCTTAAATGTATATTTAATTTACGATCTTTCCGGTCAGGCAGAGCTTAAATTAGGTTTCTCAAGTTAAATTTCTCAAGTTAAATTAGTTCCTTAGAACATTTCCCAACCTATTTCACGAATACCAGTCCAAGAAGTGAGCGAATTAGTCGAGCTACGAAGGGTTTATCTAGAGGTAATACAAATGAATATTTCTAAATAACGTTCCTTATTCTACTGTGTATCGAATGTACTTCTTAAGTATAGTTATCGAGACGAGCTTTGAAAACTGATTTGTTATTTCCTCGAGGAAATCAGTTACTAAAACCTTTGTAAACGCTTGTACTTAAATGTATGACATCACATAGAATAGATTTCGTTGTTGTTACGCGCAAAGTTACACAGTGGGCTATTTGTATTTAGCTACACAGTGGGCTATTTGTATTATGCCCGTAGCAGATATCGAAACCCGATTTTTAGCGTGAAAACCAGTTGCCAGGGGTAATTTAAATAGATAGATCTGGTCTATTCTATGGTACTTATTAAGATGATTTGATGATTCGCTGCCACAGTAGTTGTTTTAACGCGTTTCTTTCATTCTTCTTCGCCCCCCCCCCAGTGGCACAGCGATATGTCTGCGGACTTACAACGTTAGAATCCGGGTTTTGATACCCGTGGTGGGCAGAGCACAGGTAGCCCATGGTGTAGCTTTGTGCTTAGCTTCAAACAACAACAACAACAACATTCTTCTTCAGGCTTTTTTCCTGTGTTGCTGTTTGTTTGGTCCATTTCAGGATGTTGTCCATGTATTGAGTACCTCCCTACATTTTAATATATAGTTATTATTAGGGTGTTGCAATCAAGCGCCATGTGTGACCAAAGAAAGTGGACTGGCGACTGACTTTAGGCGCTGTGAGTTTTCTGACCTCCTTCCCCCAGTGGCTCAGCGATAATCCTGAAGATTTATAATACTACAAATCAAGTTTCGATAGCCGTGTTGGATATCCCATTGTGTAGCTTTGTGCTTATCAACGAATAAATAAACAAAGAAGCAGCCTTTTTTTCCCACACCATACATAGTTGTTTATTTTGTACATAGTTATTCTAGTCTTTATTTATTTTTCATCAATCGAGCGAAGAAAATGATCAAACGATTGACCCCACCAGGCTCAAGAAGATCTCGTTCACGTCACGTGTTTCGAGGATGCTGTAATTCGTTCGTCGCTGAGTCCAGCTGATGCATAACCTTCTCCTGTAAAAACCACAGTCCAGCTGTTATAGTTTTATCTGCCAATTTCAGTGTGTATCTTTTGGTACACACAAGAAGAGGATTTTCAGATTTTGTCTGATGGCGTTGTCTTTCCATAGACAGATTAAAGCGTCATGTGTTCTTTAGTCACGGAAATATCATGTCCCGGATGTCTGATGGCGTTGTCTTTCCATAGACAGATTAAAGCGTCACGTGTTCTTTAGTCACGGAAATATGATGTCCCGGATGTCTGATGGCGTTGTCTTTCCATAGACAGATTAAAGCGTCATGTGTTCTTTAGTCACGGAAATATGATGTCCCGGATGTCTGATGGCGTTGTCTTTCCATAGACAGATTAAAGCGTCATGTGTTCTTTAGTCACGGAAATATGATGTCCCGGATGTCTGTCCAACGATCGCCATTATTCTGTTGAAAGGAACGTAGGTATATTAATCGAACTGCATTTTCTGTAGATATTGAACTATTGGGAGGTAGATATCTTACTGTCACCACTTTCGTTTTCTCAACATTTCCTTAATTTCACCAGAGTTCTTCAAATATCTTCCGCTTCTTGTCTAAAACGGGTATATAATGTCTCTACCATCAGCGTAATGACGGTTTCACATTGGGCGACCTACAATGTACAAAATGCTTTCAGTATAAACTCTGAACAAGTGGAGTGGGATAATGCATCTCTGTCGTATTTCTTTAAGTAATTTAAATGTACCATCCGCCGTTCTACCAGATCCTCTTTACTCTATAGAAGGAATTTTGCGCGATAGCCAAATGGTGTTTTGACCATCCTCTCTCACTAAATTTGAATGACACTTTCAAAAGTTCCTCTGTTGTGTGATTGTGTATATATATATATTGAAAGGCGGATTTAACTACATGTAACGTACGTTTTTCTATAAAAAACGTTTGATACAGCAGGCCATGACTACACTTCAATCTTTCTGGTTGTTACATCAAAGTGCACTTCCATCTCAAAGTGCTATTCAATATTCCTGGTTGTTACATCACAAAATGCACTTCCATCTTTCTGATTGTTACATCTCAAAGTGCTCTTTCAATATTTCTGGTTGTTACATCACAAAGTGTTCTTCAATATTTCTGGTTGTTACATCTCAAAGTGCTCTTTCAATATTTCTGGTTGTTACATCACAAAGCACTCTTTCAATATTTCTGGTTGTTACATCACTAAGTGCACTTCCATCTTTCTGGTTATTACATCACAAAGCGCTCTTTCAATATTTCTGGTTGTTACATCTCAAAGTGCTCTTTCAATATTTCCGGTTGTTACATCACAAAGTGTTCTTCAATATTTCTGGTTGTTACATCACAAAGTGTTCTTCAATATTTCTGGTTATTACATCACAAAGTGTTCTTCAATATTTCTGGTTATTACGTCACAAAGTGCTCATTCGATATTTCCTGTTGTTACATCTCAAAGTGCCGACCATAGATTTGATCTGATAGACTATAGAGAAGGTAGTAAGCCAACAGCACTTACCGCCAACTTTTGGGCTACTCTATAATCAAATAGTGGCATTGGACCATCCACGCTCTTAAAATGCTCCCACAGCTCCCAAGTGTTTTGTAGCAACGGGACTCGAGCCTTAATGCTCAGATTCACAGTCCAGCACGCTAACCACCAGTCCACACCCCAAGTCCGTTCAATTAAAAATACTTTTTGTTTTGGCAGTTTTGTACCCGTCCTTCTAATTGTTATAAAAGTGATAGTAATTATCCACTTTAATTATTTATTGATTGAGACTGAATCAATTTTTAATTTAACTTTGATTACTACAGATATATGTGCTAGATGTATACGTATGCTTTTTGTTCTGTGGTATCTTTTCTTCCTCATTGTGTTTATTGTTTATAATATGATACGTGTTTTGGAATGTTGTGAACTGAACTTAATACAATAGATGGTGAATGGTCTCTATATTGTGAGCTTTAAGTTAATCAGCTTGTTAATGGACGGAACCAAAACTAAAAAAAAAAAAAAAAAACGTTTGTCACATGTCGATAAGAAAAATTAATTCACTCCTTGCAAAACCTATTTCAAAGCGTTTTATCAACTAATAAGCTCACGATATCGGAATTCCCATTGTTTCACGGGGTCTTGTTTTTCTCAAAATAACCGGTAATATAGACTTGAGATTTTGATTTTATTTGTTGTTAAGCGCAAAGCTACGCAAAGGGCTATCTATGCTTGCCCCACAACGGGTATCGAAACCCGGATTCTAGCGGATATATATATTATTCACACCTCGGATATCGAAATACGGTTTATAGAGTCACGAGATAGGTTTAACAAGAACACTATTTCATCTTTGGAATTTCCTTAATATAAAGGAAATGTTCAAGGTTATGGTTTCCATCTTCGGAAACTACAGCCAGAAGATGGAAACTACAGCCAGAAGATGGAAACTACAGCCAGGAACTTCTAGCTGTAGTTTCCATCTTCTGGCTGTAGTTTCCATCTTCTGGCTGTAGTTTCCATCTTCTGGCTGTAGTTTCGAACTTCTGGCTGTAGTTTCTATCTTATGGCTGTAGTTTCGAACTTCTGGCTGTAGTTTCCATCTTCTGGCTGTAGTTTTATCTTCTGGCTGTAGTTTCGAACTTCTATCT
>NW_013666486.1:328874-330925 GCF_000517525.1 Limulus polyphemus
AGCTGTAGTTTCCATCTTCTGGCTGTAGTTTCGAACTTCTGGCTGTAGTTTCCATCTTCTGGCTGTAGTTTCGAACTTCTGGCTGTAGTTTCCATCTTCTGGCTGTAGTGAAGTTAAAACTAAAAACAGCCAAATAAAACCATTTACTTGTAGAGCACTTTTTTTTTATTTCGCGCAAATCTACAAGAGGGCTATCTGCGCTAGCCGTCCCTAACATAGCAGTGAAAGACTAGAGGGAAGGCAGCTATTCATCAACACCCACCGCCAGCTCCTGGGGTACTCTTTTGCCAACGAATAGTGGGATTGACCGTCACATTATAACGCCCCCATGGTTGAAAGGTCGAGCATGTTTGGTTGTACGGGGACTCAGATTGCGAGTCGAGCGCCACCTAACCACCTGGCTATGTCGGGCCTGTAGAACACTTAAGGCTTAACCTGTGTAAGAATTACAAATAGCTCATTGTGGCTTTGCTTTAAAACAAATAAAGAATAATCACAAATTGACTATATTTTTCTCTAAATGCTATAAAACTTACAAATAACAAGAATATATATGCGAATTATAATATCTATTTTAAAGGTTGCTGCCAAACGAGGCCTTTTGGTTGAACCTCAATAGGTGATAAACCGTTCCAAAGCCTTCTTTAGAGAGTTATTTATAACACATGAGTCATGTATGGGACGTAACTTTCGTGACATTTCATCTTCCTGAAACCAGTCTTAGTGTAGTAGTTAACGTACAGGGCTGCGTATCTGAAGGTCCAAGGCTCAATCGCGCAATAAACTCCTGAATATGGTTCGCCCTGACAGTTGTAGGGACTTTATAAAAGTGACAGTCAGTTCAGCTATTCCTTAAAGAGTAGTCGTGTAGAGCGGCCGATGCTTCTGACTGGTCGCTCTCCTATTAATCAGCAACTGTAACGTAGGGATTGAACCTTGAAATCCCTGACCTGGACGCTTAGTTCATGTGTCGCATTATTTATATGTTTGCTCTAAGACAAACAAACTGTTCTACTTAATAACATTTGATTTAATATTTTTCTACCTACTGCTATTGCTTAAAATCATTTAAGTATTGTCAAGCGAAGATTTACATTGAGAAACATATCGTAACGTAAAAAAATGTCAATAATATATTAACAACTTCCGGATTATTTTCTGCATTTATTTAAAGTTTCTGGAAAACATTTTCCCTTCAAGTACTTCTTTAGATTTGACATTTTTTTTTGGCCCATCAATGAACCAGAAACTAACTTTTTCAGTGTAATGCTAACTTAACAACTGTCTTTTGATTGTTCCGAGTAATGATAACAGAAAAATTGAATTTCTATTTTTTAACTCCAACTAATGGTAACTGAATAATTTTTTTTATTGTTTAGGTACAGCTAATGATAATGGAACAACCGAATTTTTGTTGTTTAATTCCAGCTTTGTTCCCCAGAGGGTCAGTGGTAAGTTTAGGGATTTGCAATGAATCAAGGTGGTGGCAGATGAATAGTTTTGCCTTAAAAATTAAAAGAAACTTCCATATTTCATTGTTTCATGTCTTTCTCTCAGAATTTCTCGCTGACTTGAATAAAAGGTACCTGTGGCACAATCGTTCCTAATTTTGAGCTGATTAAATAGATGGATGACATTTATTTAACAGCAATAACCACCACCAACTATTGGCTTTATTCTTCTTTTTTTTTTGGATGGAAAACTGAGACTCTTACAGAGCATGGGTAGCTTTAAACTGGAGAACAAGTGTTCACGGAAACGGGACGGGAGCCATGAATCACCAGCTTCACAATACCGGCGAAAAATATCATTACGTCCCGCTCGGACCATAGCTTCAAGTTCAAAAATAAAAAAAAGAACAGCGAGTTATTGGTTACTTATTTTTTAAGAGAACAGCAAGAAAGATTTTGTGTTTTACTTTTGAAAGTCTGAGAATAAATAGTAGAGAGACGATCGATTGTTTCGGGTTGTTAGATTAGATGACAAGTTTTTTTTTCCCACGAACTCCAACGAATTTTTTTTTGTGTTTTACCTTCGGAATTTCACGAGTA
>NW_013666486.1:331580-339616 GCF_000517525.1 Limulus polyphemus
GTAATGTTTTAGTCAAGTACGAAATACTGATCAAGAGTGACACCTGCTGGTAACTTGTGAGTTATACGAAACATCACCTGCATCACACGACCACGGGGTAGCATTCTGAAGTTCATAACTCAAAGCTAGAGGTCAAAGCAGCGATTAAATCTGATTATAAAAATTAATAGTTGTCTGATTTATTTATGCGACTGACATCAAATGAAATGTACGCACACTTTGCTTAGGGTTAATAAAGAATTCGTGAAGAAAAAATAATAAAACCGTCAGGAAAACCATAAAATTCTAATTTTCCAGAAAAAAGCACAATTGGTGTCGAATATTGACTCTGTATAATGATTACTGACTCTGTATAATGATTACTCATTCCAAAAACTATTATATGACAGTAGGTTTCACCACCTGTGATAATATCATATCTACTTTGTAGAGAATAGATCACAGTAGGTTTCACTACCTGTGGTAATACCATATCTACGTTGTAGAGAATAGATGAAAGTGGGTTTCACCACCTGTGATGATATCATATCCACCCTGTAGAGAATATACGAAAGTGGGTTTCACCTCCTGTGGTGATGTCATATCCACCCTGTAGAGAATATACGAAAGTGGGTTTCACCTCCTGTGGTAATATCATATCCACTCTGTAGAGAATATATGAAAGTGGGATTCACCTGCTGTGGTGATATCATACCCACCCTGTAGAGAATATACGAAAATGGGTTTCACCTCCTGTGATCATATCATATCCACCCTGTAGAGAATAACCGAAAGTGGGTTTCACCTCCTGTGGTGATATCATATCCACTCTGTAGAGAATATATGAAAGTGGGTTTCACCTCCTGTGGTGATATCATATCCACTCTGTAGAGAATATACGAAAGTGGGTTTCACCTGCTGTGGTGATATCATATCCACTCTGTAGAGAATATATGAAAGTGGGTTTCACCTGCTGTGGTCATATAATATCCAAAGAAGTACTAACAGATGTACGATATAAAAACTGTAGTATCGCTGTCAAGAGAATTGTATATTAGGTGATCCAGTGTATGGATTGTGGCCTTGTTTGTCAATCTGCTAGTTCTATCTGACGTATCTCACATTTTTAGATTGTCTGTTGTTGTTGTTTCCTTTAGCTTCTCCAATTACACATCAAATTCCCGAAATGAATTGTTCCTTCTGAATGATACATTTGAAACAGCGAAGTTTTTTTTTATTTTAGTGCTCCAGTTGTATTTTTTTAAGGGAGATTCTGTACTACTTTTTATCACAACCTATTATGTATATGTGTGTGTGGTTAAAAAGTTATTGAAATTGAAATGTTTACTGGCTGAAACAAACAAACAAAAAACATGTAATATATATATATATATATCGTGATGGATGATTTAATGGAGAAATCATGATGCAGGACTTTAATCACAAATCATGGATTACGTAGTGGGCACGAAATTATACCTAAGAAAGTTTCGTTTATTATTATTAACAAACAAAGCTGCTCAATGGGCTACCTGTGCTGTGCCCACCGCGAGTATCGAAACCCGATATCTAGCGTTATGTCTCTATGTGTTAAAAGATAACACTCCTCGTTGTGTTATAAGTTATATTTATTCTTTATTGAATAAGGAGTTTCTTTGTTTACTGTTTAACACAAAGCTACACAATGGGTTACCTGTGCTGTGCCCACCGCGAGTATCGAAACCTGATATTTAGCGTTATGAGCCCCCAGACGTACCGCTCAGTCTCTATGTGTTAAAAGATAAGACTCCTCGTTGTGTTATAAGTTATATTTATTTCTTATTGAATAAGAAGTTTCTTTGTTTACTGTTTAACACAAAGTTACACAATGGGCGAGCTAACAGCGCTCTGTCCACCGCGGAACAATCGAACCTGGGATTTTAGAGTCCTCAAATTTACTTCTCCCTCACCAGGAGATAGGTTTAGAAAGCCTTTGGACTTATTTTATGTTTATCTTTTGTGACATTTTGACTCCTTTAGTGAACGCTTCGTCAATCCACGTGCAATTTACGACAAATGCTCCGGGAGAGAGAGAGTTCATAAAGCTCGCAAAAAAGAAATAATATTTTGATGTAGGGAATGTCCGAATGTCCTTATAATTTATAACGTTAAGAGTCTAAAAATGACCTTAAATCAGTCGTTATCTTTACTCTAGCATTCTATAGTTTATCAATAAATAAAAACTATCATGTTACTAATACTTAAGGTTGTTTGTTTTTTTAAACGGAAAAGAAGCTTCTGCGCATGACCGTTATTCGTTTCCCTTCAAACTAATAACAGTAGCCATTCCGAGATTAAAAGATTCTCAATAGAAGAAGAACAACAGCTAACGCATTAATCTAGCTGAAAAAGTGTAACTAACAGAAAAGTTTAGATTATAACGTGCCATCTATTGACAAACTATTTGTTTGTTTGTTTGGAATTAAGCACAAAGCTACACAATGGGCTATCTTTGCTCTGCCCACCACGGGTATCGAAACCCGGTTTTTAGCATTGTCCGCAGAGGTACTGCTGTGCCACTGGGAAAGGGGGCCTGAGAAACAAAATAATATATTTGTGAAAACCTTGCATTGCTCATTACAGCCCAAATAATATTGCATAAAATTATGTATGTGGACAACACAGTTATTCTTTATTCTATAGATTTGTCTTAGCCCACAATGGGCTATTTGCTGTGTACACCGCGAGGAATCGAAGCCGGATTTTTGTGTTGTAAGTCCGTAAAGTTACCGCTGACCTATCGGGGGACTTATTATCTCGACCAAATTTGCTTTTGAATTAGGTAAACAACTAATGTCAGTGACGTTCCGGCCATTCTGCCGCGACTGGCGTTAGGTTTAACATAACCTATCATAATAAGAAAATCTGTTTGTTTGGAATTTTCGCGAGAAAATAATCAAGGGATATTTATGCCCCTAATTTCGAACTGATAGGCTAGAGAGAAGGCAGTCAACTAGTCAACAATGGTAATCCCCAGCTCTTGAACTACTAATTACCCTAACCACTAGTCATAATTTGTGGAAAAAGACCAATTAACCTGAGATAAGAAGAAAAACCGATGATTAATTTACTTCTTTCGTTCTCAACGGTTTTCCTAGTTTTGTCGGATGTTACTTCAAAGTTAGCGTGCTAGGCTGCAATCGGAAGGTCCATGGTTCGAGCCGCTATATGCATCTGAACACGCTCCACAGTTGAAGCAGCAGGTTATTATATCTGTGATAGCCAATCGTGCTATTCGGTTAAGAGTAGCCGCTTAGGCGGAGGGTGCTGCTGACTGATTGGCTATGCTTGAGTCTTATGGAATTTTCGACCTAGACGTTTAATTTATTTGAGCATAAAGCGCCATCTAGGTTTAAAATGCCAAATATTTTTTTATTTTAATTAAGATATACCGAAATAAGGATTTTTACTTAATGTTGTTATGAGTAAGCTTTAAAATTGCAAACCTTGTAAAACTAAACATCCCAATATGACCACACTTCCTTATGAGAAGTCCCCCCAGAGAGGTTAAGAGGTCTTTGAGTGATTTTTCTTCATTGAAAAGCCATTTCGAATTTAACATTCTAAATAAAAAAATAAGAGTAATTGCCCCTTCTAAACGGTAATTTTGAGGCTGGAAAGATAGATGATTTACTTTAAGCTCATGAATCTAAACGGTTTTTGAGATCTTCGATTTAATCACGGTCATATTTCACCTAATCTTTGGTGGCGTAGACTACAAGTCTCTTGATCACGATCTCATGGGATGGGTCCCCATTTTCGTGCCGGTATTGGTTAGGGTTAGAAAGGAACAAAAAAGGCTACTTTAAACGTCAATTTACCGTTGTTGTTTTTAATTAATCACCCAATTTATTCAAGTAGAGATAGGGCGCCATCTACTGTTTAAAACCTATGACCTTAAAGGAAAGTTACAGGGCCGTGATGATCACTCGGATAAGTGAATCAGATTAGTTTTTTTCGCAGAAATCGATTTCAGAATCATAAAACCGGTGATCATTTCTTTTCGAAAATAGAAGTAAATTTTTATTTGAAGTTTATACATGAATATGCAAACAAACCTTTCAATGAATAAGTATCTAATTATACTGAGTAATTACGGGAAAATCCTTACGTGTCACGTGATTGACGACAGTTGTGAGTCGTACACGCTAGATTGTATTTTTATCAATCATTCACAAGACATATTGTTTCGCTCAATGAAAAACAGATTCATGCAGACATATTGTTTCTTAAACCAAGATGTTATAATTACCATGACGATTACGAAGCTATGAAGTTATCTAAAAATGTTTGATTAATAACGTATAGTCAGTGAGCTTTTTCTGGTTATTACTGGTGTCTGTTTGTTTGTTTTTGAATTTCGCGCAAAGCTACGCGAGGGCTATTTGCGTTAGCCGTCCCTAATTTAGCAGTGAAAGACTAGAGGGAAGGCAGCTAGTCATCACCATCACCCACCGCCAAATCTTGGGCTACTCTTTTACCAACGAATAGTGGGATTGACCGTCACTATATAACGCCCCCACGACTGAAAGGGAGAGCATGTTTGGTAGAACGGGGATTCGAACCCGCGACCCTCAGTTTGCCTGGCCCTATTGGTGTTTATTAAATATCCCATTGTTTTTATCTTCTATTGAAGAAGTAACATTAAATTTATAGCTTGTATAACTTTGTGACGTATGAAACCCGACTCACGTTTCAATCTTCAAATTATTGATTAGTTGTATACCTTTCATGTTGAGTAATTATTTTTACGTTTCGCTTGATACAACACTGAGTAATATTTGTACGTTTCGCCTGATACAACACTGAGTAATTATTTTTACGTTTCGCCTGATACAACAATGAGTAATTATTTTTTACGTTTCACCTGATACAACACTGAGTAATATTTGTACGTTTCGCCTGATACAACACTGGGTAATTATTTTTACGTTTCGCCTGATACAACACTGAGTAATATTTTTACGTTTCGCCTGATACAACACTGAGTAATTATTTTTACGTTTCGCCTGATACAACACTGAGTAATTACTTTTACGTTTTTCCTGGTACAACACCGAGTAATTATTTTTACGTTTCGCATGATCAAGTATTTGAATGAAATAACTTATTTTCTGTGTAAGATACCCAGAAAACTTCAACTAATGATTCATAAAATTAATTACATTAACGGTATATTTACTTCTGCTTGTTTTTTTGTTAATTCGTTTATTATTAGGGACCGTGTAAACCGAAAACTCATGGACGAACGATCAACTTGGTGCAGAAAAAAGTTAAAAACATGGGTTTAAAGTCCGCGTTGATCTCATCTGTACGTTTACGTTCAACAACTTCTATCTATTTATTTATTTATCTGTCTATCCAACCAACACACAAATTCCCAACTACGGTATATGTAGAATTTTCTAACTCAGTTTTGAATATGGAAGCGATAGACAATGCAGAAAAAAAAATCAACTTAAAAAAAATTCAACTTTAAACTGTTTTCTTGCAGCAATTCATTTTGACAAGTAGTGTTGTTGGTTTTTATGTCGACAAAAAAAAAATCAATAGCCTTTATTATGTTCTGTGCTTGGAGGAAGCGCTAATGTGACCGTTTAACTTGGCTGGAAATCGAAATTGAATTCAGCTCGAAGGAGTTACAAAAATCACACACTTTTATATGTAAACGTAGGAAGTTTTATATATTATTAAACACTAAGCTATACAATGGGCCATCTGTGCTATGGCCCACTACTATGGTTTTTAAAATACTGTGATCCTCCGTCGTGGTGAGGAACTTCTCTTAAAAGTAAGCTAACCCTAAATTGGGAATTGAAGGCAACTTTTCTCAACATAATTCTGATAAGCTAACCCTAAATTGGGAATTGAAGGCAACTTTTCTCAACATAATTCTGAACATACTGAAAAAAAGAACATAAGATGTCATGGATTATAGAATTTGCTAAATCTTCAGTTCTGTACTGTTACTATCTCGATAATATTTCGCGAGGCTTAGTAAACTAAGGATATTTATATTAACTTTGAATATGTATATTAAGCTACTTGTGGAACATGATCTGTTAATTTCTTTTCTCCATCAAAAAGAGTCCTAATTTATTCTTTGATTTCCAAGGTGTACACAAATCGAATTACGTAAATGACTGTAGAATACTCGTGATTTTTCTGTCCACTTCTAAAGAGCATAAATATTTTTTACATTTTTTTTTTTAAATAACGATGATTTTTTTTTATGTTAACTTCCAAAATGCATTTAACGACTTGTGGCTGTAGAATACCCGTGATTTTTCTTTTCATAAATCATTTTATAAAGTCTCGTTAAAAAATTGGTGATTTCCAGTTAATTTCCAGTTAACTTAAATCAATTCGGTTATTTGAGATTAAATTTGTTTTGTTTGGATTACGCTTGCCTCAATCTTCCATTCGTTTGTTTGTATATAATAAATTTGTGCGGCGGGCAGAGCACAGACACACCATTGTGCAACTTTGTGCTCAATAAAAACAAAGAACAGCCATCAACGTTTGTATGGTCGGATGCTTTGCTAAGCCTGATACGTTTATATGATCAGATGTTTTGTTAGGCATAATATGCTAGTATGATCAGATGTTTTTGCTGGTCTAATATGTTAGTCTGGTCGGATGCTTTGGTAGGCCTGATACATTTGTATGATCAGATGTTTTGTTAGGCCTAATATGCTAGTATGATCAGATGTTTTTGCTGGTCTAATATGTTAGTCTGGTCGGATGCTTTGGTAGGCCTGATACATTTGTATGATCAGATGTTTTGGCAGGCCTAATATGCTAGTATGATCAGATGTTTTTGCTAGGCCTAATATGCTAGTATGATCAGATTTTTTGTGCTAGGCCTAATATGTTAGTATGGTCGGATGCTTTGCTAAGCCTGATACGTTTGTATGATCAGATGTTTTGGTAGGCCTAATATGCTAGTATGATCAGATGTTTTTGCTAGGCCTAATATGTTAGTATGATCAGAGTTTTTGTGTTAGGCCTAATATGTTAGTAAGGTCTTGTGTTTTGCTATACCTAACATGATGTGATGCATTAATGTAACGAGAATCCTAAAGACGTATTAATAAGCTAGAACTTAAGTTTTTAAACAAACGTGGCTTGAAGAAAAAGCTGGTGCTTTTCATATATATCATGTTAGGTTATCTTATGAAGGATTTTCTGTACAACTAATAAGCAACCACAAACACATACAATTTCAGAACTATTAGGTTCATGAATCAGAGTAATAAAGATGACCTGGTTTCTTTACTATAATTCCAAGTATTCGGAGCTCAAGGATCATTATTTGCCGTAACAGAGAAAAGAAAATCCTCTATTAGAGGAACTGAACTTAAACTGACTTCAGGATTACGTTATACTTGGTCTTTTAGCTGAAATTTATTTTTTAATCCAGTACAGTCGAATGTATTTTAAGCCTACACTATTTGCATTATGCTCTCTAAGTAACAAACAGTATTCATTGACCTGGTTTATAATAACAAGTAGGATTCTCTGGCTCGAGCTGTTATGTTTTTGTTGACTGTGTGGGTTTTTTTTGGACAAAACAAAAAGGGAAACTATTATGCAGCAAGCTTCAACAGGATCCAGTCTCAACAATAGGTATTCATACCAATAACCCAGCTGGTCTAAATATCCCGGATTTAAAACTTGATGTCAGTTGCAGCTCTCTGATTCAATTCCTTATATATCAGATGCGACTAGACAAAGAACACTTGGTAACTTCTTCACCTCCTCTTGTCTCTGTGTTTCAAACTTTTCGAGTGTCACTTGCTAACCTAAAAAACAACAACATGGCGTGAGTATTTAATCTTAACAAACTGCATTTAATAAATATGAAAGTAACAGCGAGGGAATTCCAATAGATTATATATCTCTGTGTTAAAATTTACCATATTAAACATTCTCAATCTATAAAAAACTGAACAGTAGTTGAAATATCAACATTTCTGTATGAAACCAGTTGAGTAGTTAAATTGTTAAAATATCGA
>NW_013666486.1:340315-343517 GCF_000517525.1 Limulus polyphemus
GAACCCAGTTAGGCTAAGTGTGGTTAAAATATCAACATTTCTGTATGAAACCAGTTAAGTAGTTAAATTATTAACACACTTGTATGAACCCAGTTAGGCTAAGTGTGGTTAAAATATCAACATTTCTGTATGAAACCAGTTAAGTAGTTAAATTGTTAACACACTTGTATGAACCCAGTTAGGCTAAGTGTGGTTAAAATATCAACATTTCTGTATGAAACCAGTTGAGTAGTTAAATTGTTAACACACTTGTATGAACCCAGTAAGGCTAAGTGTGGTTAAAATATCAACATTTCTGTATAAGGTATAATTTGTATCTTCATTTCGTCTTAAGGTGAGGTTCCCAAGAAAGCAAGGGCCAGATGTGGCTTAGTGGTTACCTGGTGGGCTAGCAGTGAAAGGTCCAAGGTTTGAGCTCGTGATATGACACTGAACATTCTGTGTAGGTGGCGGTATCGCTGACTGGTTACTCTCCCTCTGATAAACAGTTCTAAATTAGGGACAGCTGAAAACACCAAATACCAACAAATAAGACAATGCTTTTTCAATTATGTGATTACACGAACAGTTATTTTGAACGTATGACATTACAACTTTCGATGTGATCCTGTGTGCTAACTTCTTAATGAGAATCTCAACTTATTAATATGTTAATTAATTGCAATGCTAGAGAAACACAATATATGTAAAACAGATAACTAACAACACCAGTACTTAGTCAAGGTTAATTCTCTTCTATATTCACATGAAGAACGTTTTTGGAGAGTTACTCCTTAAGCCTCACTGCCAACACTGATGGACTACAGGGAAGACAGTTAGATAATTGTGCCTACTGCTAGTTCCCCCAGTGGCACAGCGGTATGTCTGCGGACTTACAGCGCTAGAATCCGGGTTTCGATACCCGTGGTTAGCAGAGCACAGGTAGCCCATTGTGTAGCTTTGTGCTTAATTACAAACAGTTTTCCCTTTTCAAGGGGGAAGGGAATCGGTGCTAGTGCTTAAAGTAAATAACTAGTTTTTATGTACTTTTGTAAGTAAGTTATATTGTAATATTTCTTTAATGTTAGTGTCATTAATAGTATTGATTAAAATGTGTAATATATAAATATTTTATTTATTTATTTGTATGTTTTTATATATACTATTTCTCATTATGAAGATTTTGCACTATGAGTTTGGTATGCGTATTTAGAACTAACCTAAGTTTCCTAAGCTGACAGAACCTCTTCGGATATTGTTGGGATTACGGCCGAAAATGTTGCTAACAACGAAGGTACCCAACTGACTAACCAATTTATGCTAATATTTCTAAGTATAAACGTTAGAAAAGTGTAATTAATTAACTATATATGATCTATACAGGTAGTTTTTCTACTCTGGAGTTAATATTAACCCTAACCATTATAAGTTTTTGTTTTATGACCTTCTACCCCATTGGTTAGTTACTGGGTTAATTTAGTCCTCATATATGTAGCTTGCTTTGATGGATAAATATTCACATTTTTATGTATAATTAGTAATGGCGAATGTGATCAAATTACTAAAACAATTATGTCAATTGAGTAAAGTTGAAATGTGGTAGAAAAGTTAGCGTTTCTGTGTAAACCTAAAAAGGCTGAGGTGTGGTTAAAATACTAACACAATCAAGCACGTTAAATATCAGGCTACGAGGATAAATATAACTGTGTAACTGTATTAGTATGGTCAGATGTTTATTACAGAGTTGTCTGTATTATAATTCAGACGCATCATCCATAATTACTAAACGGCTAGGTGAGGATAACTATAACTGTGTAACTGTATTAGTATGGTCAGATGTTTATCACAGAGTTGTCTCTATTATAATTCAAGACGCATCATCCAGAATTACTAAACGGCTAGGTGAGGATAACTATAACTGTGTAACTGTATTAGTATGGTCAGATGTTTATCACAGAGTTGTCTGTATTATAATTCAGACGCATCATCCAGAATTACTAAACGACTAGGTTAGAGGTCAAACATAATGAACCCTAAGCAAGAACAGCTGACCAAAGGAAAGGTAACCAATCAGAAGCACCCGCCACCTACAGATCCACTCTAAACAGAATAGCGTGATTGACCATAAATAGTTATGACCTCCACAGGAAAAACAAAACAAAACAAAATAAACACGTCTCCTAGTGCGACAGCGGTAACTTTCCGGACATACAATTCTAAAATTCAGGGTTTCATTCCACGCAGTGAATATAGAGTGCATATATATAGTCAATTATGTAGCTTTGCGCTAAAATTCCAACAAGAAAAGACACATTACACACAGCTGAACGTATTTAGTAACATATCACGTGTCTTGAACATTGGACCTTTCGATCCGCAGCACTGAACGCTAACCATTATATTCGTGTACACACGCATACATATGTATCCCTAAATTACAACTTTGTAAGCAGGTGAGTTTTTACCAGGTTAACATACGATTCTTTTTTTTTTTTTTTTGACGTACGCACCACCAACTTTAATGTCATAACGGAAATTGGAAAAATATAGTAGAAGCTTCCATTCTCCACGTATTGTGAGACAGGAAACTTTAAATGCTTAAGTTTAATAAAAAGAAATATATACGCTTTATTTAGAGCATTCCATTATGAAACTTGATGGATCGACCTATTTTTTTTTCTCCCATTTTTTTTATGTGTAGTCGTGAGACGAAAATAAATTTATGAATTTCCGTAAGAGGTCGGAGCTAAGCCTTACACTTCTCTCTCAGCGTGCCAGAATTCTATCAGAATCCGTCTTAATATTCTATATACAAGTCTTGATGGATTTATTGAGCAAGAACAAAAAAAACTAGACAGCATGCTAACAGAAGGTTAGCACTCGTCAGACATGGGATGGCATCCAAGCACGAAAACGTTCGATTAGGTTTGATAAAAATTCTCCTATCGGATACTTCTAGCATAACTTTAAACACAGAAAAGAAACACTCTTATTTGACTGATATTTGCAGGAAAAATGACAAATTTGTGCCCATTATAACGCGAGTCTGAGCCTTAAGCCTTTTTATGTTATAAATCTGCTCTTTCTGATCTGTAACAATCTTCGATAATTTTATTATTTAATCACGTGCATCTGACATATATATATATATTTCAATCCTATGAACAAAGAAATACAAAACTCGGTATAACAACAAACAAAAAAAAAAAAAAAAAAAAAAAAA
>NW_013666486.1:343527-348541 GCF_000517525.1 Limulus polyphemus
CGGGGATTCGAACCCGCGACCCTCAGATTATGAGTCGAGCGCCCTAACCACCTGGCCATGCCGGGCCAATGTGGAACTAAGGACGAATATAATAAACTAAAAATATATCGAACTGCACCTTTTAAAGAGTTTGCATAATATAGACTAATTAACGGAGTCGAGGTTTGTTTTTTTACTTAGTGTTAAGAAAAGACTGTACGCAAGGTTGTCGGAGAAAATTACGATTCTTGAAATGACAAACAACTGAAAAATGTAAATTAAAGATTATTTACTTACTTAAATCCCACAGTTTAAACGCCATATTTTCCCCTTTTCTTTGATAGATAATACGCCCTACGGTTGTAACCTTAAATTTATTGTCGGACGTTTAAAGTTAATCACTTCTATGTTCTCGACTCGCAATCTGCGGGTCGCAGGTTCGAATCACCGTCCGACCAAACATGCTCGTCCTTTCAGCCGTGGGGGCGTTATATAGTGAGGGTCAATCCCACTATTGGGTGGTAAAAGAGTAGCCAATATTTGGCGGTGGGTGGTGATGACTAACTGCCCTCCCTCTAGTCTTTCTCTGCTAAATTAGGGACGGCTAGCGCAGATAGCCCTCGTGTAGCTTCGAGCGAAATTCTAAACAAACAGACAAACAAACTTTATTCCAAATACTATTTTAAAAAAATTATAAAACAACGCTTTGTAGCTTACAAACAGATATATACAACTCAAATTATGGCAAGGTGTGGCCAAATGTTTAATTTGCCGGCTTCTGAACTCGAGTGTTCATCGTTTCCTTCCCTTTGCCGCAAAGTTTCATTCTGTCTTTTAGGATTGTAAGCGTAACAAGTATTTATTTAAGATCAAAGCCACATTGGGCTATCTACTGTTTTCACTGTGGGAATCGAACCCCGGATTTAGCGTTGTAAATTTGTAAACTTACTGCTGTCCCACCGGGGGACGAGTGACAAGTAAGTCCCACTATTCGTTGGCCACCAGTGGTTTAACTGCTTACAACGTTAAAAAGTGAGTTTCGTTAGCCCCTAGTGAGCAGAGTACAGGGAACCCCTTAACAACCAACCTATTGGTTCGGATAAGAGTTGGCGGTTAGTGCTGTTGAATAAAATGTTAAAATGTAGAATAGTTAGCGCTTTGCCCACCACAGGTATCGAAACTCGGTTTGTAGCGTTATAAGTCCACATCTTCTAGCACCTTTCAAAAGAAACATCCAAATATCTATCATATATTTAGGTTTTTGGAGATAGCCCCAATTCCAAAGATTTCTATGAAAAAAAAAAAAATTATCGTTGTCAGAGAAATTAGATTAAATAGTGACGAATGCCAGCGTGCCTTCATTTAGAAATGCTTCCTGCAGGTCCCCTAGTGGCATTCGATCGAAATTTAATCAAATGGCGAATAAGTTAGAAATTAACGATAATCTTTGATCAAGGCAAGTATACATCAGAACTGAAAACAGCCCAGTAAATGACGTTGTTAATATAATATGTCGGTCTAATTAATCTACTCAGTTGTCTTCCTTCACTTTTTTGTACATTATTCCAAACACTAATGTCTCGAAGGAATGTTTCGAATGAATTAAACGTACAAATGCATCTTATTGATAGCAACCATTTGGAGACTCCGACATGTGGAAATACTTTATATACTGAATACTGAGGGCTTTTATTTGTTTCCTTATTGATCTGGTGAGCAACAGGATTTCCATTTTAAGAATTAAAATTTTACACATATGTGTATACTGTTCTGTACAAAAAAAAAAAAAAATGTGTCAAAATAAAAGTTCGGAATTTTTAAAGATTTGTTTTCTTAATAGCAGATAAAATATTTTAAAGATCGATTGAGTAGTGTGAACTCGTTTAGAATACAAGAATAATTCATTATGGAGTCGGAAACAAGGCAATAGATTCATTATGGAGTCGGAAACAAGGCAAAGGATTCATTATGGAGTCGGAAACAAGGCAATAGGTTCATTATGGAGTCGGAAACAAGGCAATAGATTCATTATGGAGTCGGAAACAAGGCAATAGATTCATTATGGAGTCGGAAACAAGGCAATGGATTTATTATGGAGTCGGAAACAAGGCAAAGGATTCATTATGGAGTCGGAAACAAGGCAATAGATTCATTATGGAGTCGGAAACAAGGCAATAGATTCATTATGGAGTCGGAAACAAGGCAAAGGATTCATTATGGAGTCGGAAACAAGGCAATGGATTCATTATGGAGTCGGAAACAAGGCATGGATTCGTTATGGTTTGTGTGTTTGTAATTAAGCACAAAGCTACACAATGGGCTATCTGTGCTCTGCCCACCACGGGTATCGAAACCCGGATTCTAGCGTTGTAAGTCCGCAGACATACCACTGTGCCACTGGGGGGCATTCATTATGGAGTCCGAAAAGAGACGAGAAATTCATCACAGAGTCCGAAACGACAAACGGGATCTTTCATGGAGTCCGAAATGAAAAGAGTGATTCTTCATGGAGTTTGAAACATGAAAAATGATTCATCATGGAGTCCGAAACTAGAAGAAAGATTAACCATGGAGTCCGAAACGACAAAAGGGGGGTAGTTCATGGAGTCCGAAACGACAAAAGGGGGGGGGTAGTTCATGGTGTTCAAAACGTCATAGATATAACTGAAAAGTTACGGTTAAAACATTCAAATCCGGTGAAATATTGGAAAATCAATAGGCCTAAGAAAATGCCATGAAAGATAGTTAAAGTCACATATTGTTCGTTTTCTTTTTATTTACTTGTTCCTCTTAATTCAATCATCGCGGCTCGAAATCAAAGGTTCGAGACGTTATTTGTTTTTACACTTTCTGAATTCAAGCTACAACAAACAAATTAAATAGAATGTGGGAAAAAAATCGCTTGCGTTTTTTTGTGTTTTTTTTTTTAATAACAAACATTAGTACATTTCCGTAATTATTATCTCTACATATGGGAGAAGCGTCTGATGTAGTTGCTTAGCAACCAGAATGTTATTTTTTCAACCTGGAAAATCATGTTAGAAACATTATAAAACTCGTTACGGAGGCAACGTAACTACGTTACGTAGTGTAACTGGTACAATACGTTCATTTACAGCCATCTCGCCTTCAGTTTTGTATTTGAATACTTTAATAGGGTAATAAAGAGTTATTTTTATCCTCTTGGTAACGACAAAGAATTTCAATTAATAAACGTGGTTGATTCAGATATCGATGCGTTAAAATAACACAATTAAATCCAGAGGGTTTTGTCGTTTTCTTAAATTGTGTTAGTATAATTTCATTATCTATCAGATACAACCTTCCGAGGATTTATCACAAACAGAGACAGCAACAAAAGCGTTCTGCGTTTGATTACTATTGGTTTAGTTATTGTTTAAATATGGTGCAGAGCTCCCTCTAGTAGCAAGAGAACACAGCGAGTTTAATCATTTCCAGAATACACAAATTTTAATTGATGCTAAAATCTGGGAAATAACAAAAATCGCTCCGCGTCTCTGCTCTTCGGACCGTGATGATCCTGACATAACATTAAACAACGTTACACGTAATCGTGATTAACAACTGTATCATTAAATTGTAGCTATAGGATAAAAATTAAACAATTAATTCAGTGCAAAGTTAGCGTCATATGGAAATTTATGAACGAAGGTTATTGATGATACAAAAGATCGGAAGGAAAAAAAAAAAGAGCTAAGCATCACTTACCATTATTGTTTTTGTGTGTGTGTGTACGTTTTTAATGTATCTTGCTCAATTGTTCAACCTTCTCCGAATCACGTCTGGTCTTCCTTAAGTAATATATATTAATAATTACATAGGTTTTTCATGTCTAGGTTGATAATTACGTAAATTTATAGTCATATAATTATGATATCTAGCATAATTCCGCAGCTGAAGAAGTTAGATCCTGCTGTCTACCGAGACCTTATTAGATGTTCGTTTTAATGAGTCACAGACGACTACCACATTTAATGATTTGATTTACGTGTGACTACGACTTTATTAACATGTATTTTTTTTTTAATATATCTTAAATTAATGTCAAACGCTATAATTATGGCCCCCCTCGTGTGTCATTGAAACATATTTAATCATAGGGTCCTTCTGATCGTCGTGGGTTTTGCATAAAGTTGAACAACAATTTTAAAAGTTGCCAATTACTCAAGGATTTAACGTTAATTTCACAAATTGCACTAGAGAAAATTAAAATGCAAGAGAAGATTAATCCACGTGTGTTTTAATAATCACACTTAAAAGTAAGTTCGTTTGCTTTTTTTTATTAAACGCAGGAAAATAAAATGGGCCATCTTTGGCGAGCCCATTACAGGGATCGAACCCCGAATTTTAGCATTATAAGCCTCCCTAGCGTACTGCCGAGACAACCCGGAGTAGCGGAAGAGGTTTGATGTTGTTTAAACTGGCAAGACTCGCGAAGATTTGCATCATTTGTGAAAGTTGCAATATGTGAAGAATAAAAACCTAGATCAACGGGAATGGCGAAGTAAATCAAACAGTTCAACACGTGAAAGTCAACAGTTCAACACGTGAAAGTGGTAACTGACAAACACAACAAATTAACCAGAACAACTAAACAATTTGACTCTAAATTTATTATAAAACTGTTTATTTTTCTTGTGATTAAATGTTAAGGATTCTTGAACCTTTAAGGACAAGTGTTTTTATAATAATCTATAACATTGTATTAAGCATGATGCCATACCTTTCAGTAAACATGGTGCCATATCTTATATTAAACCTGGTGCCATACCTTTCAGTAAATATGGTGCCATACCTTATATTAAACCTGGTGCCATACCTTCTATTAAACCTGGTGCCATACCTTATATCAAACCTGGTGCCATACCTTCTATTAAACATGGTGTCATACCTTTTATAAAACATGGTGGCATACCTTTTATAAAACCTGGTGCTATACCTTTTATAAAACATGGTGACATACCTTTTATAAAACCTGGTGCTATACCTTTTATAAAACATGGTGACATACCTT
>NW_013666486.1:349133-355125 GCF_000517525.1 Limulus polyphemus
GGATGTAACTTAATTGTGAAGTAAGTCTTACATTTTTATAAAAAACTTCTCAATAACTTCACAACGAGGATTAGGATGTAACTTAATTGTGAAGTAAGTCTTACATTTTTATAAAAAAACTTCTCAATAACTTCACAACGAGGATTAGGATGTAACTTAACTGTGAAGTAGGTCCTACATATTTATAAAAAAAAACTTCTCAATAACTTCACAACGAGGATTAGGATGTAACTTAATTGTGAAGTAGACCTTACATATTTATAAAAAAACTTTTCAGTAACTTCACAACGACAATTAGGATGTAACTTAACTGTGAAGTAAGTCTTACATTTTTATAAAAAAAACTTCTCAATAACTTCACAACGAGGATTAGGATGTAACTTAACTGTGAAGTAGGTCCTACATATTTTTTAAAAAACTTCTCAATAACTTCACAACGAGGATTAGGATGTAACTTAACTGTGAAGTAGTCCTACATTTTTATAAAAAAACTTCTCAATAACTTCACAACGACGATTAGGATGTAACTTAACTGTGAAGTAGGTCCTACATTTTTATGGATGTAACTGTTTATACTGTCTATTGCTCGGTGCTGTGAACTCATAATTTGTTTATTTAATAAAAAAAGAAAAATAAACAACATTTTCACGAGAAGTGAAGCGTGACAGACCTATTTAAAGTGTTTGGTCAGCTAAGTTTCGAGACTTTTGTAGTTTGATAAAGATTAATGCTCGGTACTGTGATCGAAGCACAGATTTTTGTAAACATCAATCACACGTGTATCCACCTGAGCCTTTTAGCAGAACGAGATTAGCTAAAATAACCGCTTTCATTTGCGGAGAGGTTTCGTCTTAGAAAAATTTTAACTCATTTACATCTATTTTTAACAGCACGAGGCAGTTAACATTTGGTTAATTAACTCTACGGTGATTTAATTTACACAAAGATTAAAGTAAAGAAAAAAAAAGATACGCCATGATGGAAAAAAAAAGATAGAAAGCGCGTTACGAACAATGATAGTTTTACTGTATGATATTTTCCAAACACTTATATAATAGCAAACGCTTTCGTAATATGTATGAGCTATAAAAGCGGTCAGTAAATGTGCATTTGGCCTGATTTCGTAAAGCCATAGCTTTCATACGGTTCGTAGCGAGCGTTTTTTTTTCTTCTTTGGTTTGGAATAATAACATAAAACGATAATCTACATGGTTTTAGCATTTAGAGTTGTTTGAATTCGCTGAAGGATGTGATAGGCGCTGATGTAAAATATTAAGTTTCATTTTGTATCCAACAGTGAAGCTAACACTATAAAAAAAAGGATACGAAAGTGGGAAATAAAAAGGGAGGCATGTCGTAAAATCTGCTTTTCATTTAGTTGAAAACATAAATAATTTGAATGTCTGTTGTAGGTGTTTTAATAAGGGTTACATTTTCATTTCAAATTCTTTAGAAACTCCAGGGGGGGGCATAAAAAAATGTTTAAAAGTGAAACAGTCGCTCTAATTAATCCACGAAAAAAACTTCATGAATTAATTAGAGCGACTGCAAGGCTTAGAAAAATCACTGTACGATTAAGAAGGGTCAAAGGTCAGAACGGATATATATTTGGTTGTTTTAAAATTTCAATCTAAACACGCAATTTGCATAACAAATGCAAATACTTACGGGGTTAGGGGTTATCGATAATATGGGCGCAAAGGTTGAGGAGTGAGTGCTTGTTGAGTGTTTTCCTATAGTAGAGCCATATCTGGCTATCTACTGTATTCACCGACGGGAATCGAACCCCCTGATTTTAGCGTTGTAAATCCGAAGACTTACCGCTGTCCCACCGGGGGACAAGGTTGAGGAAAACTTGCAAAATACACCGAGATAACATCATTGCACCATATATATACGTAACACCAACTATAGCCAGAAATGTGGTGTATACTCTTCTAGATAGCGTTTGTTATTCAGTTTAAAGAAGTCCCCCCCCCCTTATTTGGATTGATAGCTTAAAGCTTTGGGGCTAGATTTACCACCATTGTCGGAAGTAGGCATTAAAACGCGGAATCCATTGTGGTGACGTCAGACATACTGCATACGATAGGAAGCTTGTTTACGTTCTGTCCATCACGGGGAATCGAACCCCGGATTTTAGCATAGTAAGTCCGTAATCGTACTTCTGATCCACTGCCATATGAAAGAAACAAGTAAGTGGCGTAGTGGAAAATACGCTGATTTCCCTTCGAATCGGACAAAAAAAACAAAAAAAAACTAACCAGGCGTCTAATAAATTCATGTTTCTCCGAAAAGAAAATCTGGAAAACCATTACAATATACACTGACTATTCCTCGCAATAAATTTAACCCCGAAATGAAGAAAACATTTTTGGTGTTCGAGTGACATCTCTACAAATCAACCAAAGACACAAAATGTGACTCGTGGTCAGTGTACCACGTCGAGAACACGAAATAAAACCAAAGTTAATGACTAACTTCATAGTACATATAACTTTCACGTGTGACTGGTCTCGTCGACTAGCTGCCGTTCACGATTTGGAAAATGGCGCTTTGTGACAAACAGTGTTTCTGCGTATATGTAATTTTTAAAAAGCGATAGATATTAAATGCTGTAATTTGTTAACTAACGGCTCAAAGCTGTACAGTTGACGACAAACAGTTATAGATTTTCTCCTCTCTAATAACGTTTTTTCAATACAGTTTATCCCACTTTGGTTACACACACAAACGTGAAAGATCAGTTTTTCTCACCGAGAAGAAGTGGTTACTGAAACATTGAATTAGATAATCTTTCGATCTGACACAACCGATCTTTTATCGATTGTACGGAGTAAAAGTCGTTTATTTTGTTCACAGCGTTTCACCGGGTTTACCGGGTATCATTAGGTGGGATACAAGAACTGAGGCCAACAGATAAAACCTTGTGTGAAACTTAGCTCTTCCTAATATTGAATTCATGTTACCTTTCCATTTGAATTCATTATGATAATTACATCAAGCTGGAAGCCTGACTGTAAATGTTCTTCGTGTAATGATTTAGGAACTATGCAAACCCAAAATAAGGTCGAATAATGCCGTATAACATCCTGTATACACGAGCCTAAAAATAGTTCCTTGTATTATGATGATTAATAGACATATAACTCAGTGTAAGTCCTATATATAGTGACTTAGACAATCTACAAAAAAAAAGTTATATGTATCTTGGTAGTTGATAGACATAGATATAAAGATGGACGACCATTAATAGATGTGTAACGTTAGGCCTATTTGGGTGAAAAATAAAACGACTTGAAAAAATTAAAATCAGGTAGACTCTAACTTTCTATACAATACAGTGCTGCCCTCTGCCGTTAGATATTCAGTTATAAGTTACACATGGGTTTGTGTGTTTCACAATTTCGAGCAAAGCTACACAAGGACTAGATGCGTTTAGTTGTATTTCATATTAAGCTGATAAACTAGAGGGAAGGCAGGTAGTCAACAGCACTATCCGCCAATTCTGGCACTACTCGAGTCTGGTACAATAGTGACCATTAGTGACCACAATTTATAATATACTTATCGAATTTGATAGACATAGAGCGCAGATAGACCATTGTCTAGCGTTGCGCTAAAACAAACAAACCAACTGTTGGTGGTGTAACCACCAGGCTTCGCCAGATCACCAAATACTGCATAACAATGAATTCATTAAGCGCTGTTTGGTGAACTGACGTCAGGTTATGATATATTTCCCAGATCCACGAAGACGTCATAAGCCTGGATGGGTTGGCTAATGTTTATATATTACAGAGATCTTTTTTCCCCTTGAGCAAGCTCATTGTCTTCGTGTCTGTTTACTGCAGTGATCTAAATGGAATAGTTCAATCATGTATACTTTAAAATCTTTTTTTTTTTCGTCTCTCAATTATATTTCAAATCTCTCTATTTCAGGACTTGCTCTATACCAAATGCAAAAGATTAGCATGCTTCACAAATCAAATCGGTTAAAACGTAAAATATATGCGTAGTTACAACCGTATCACCAGGTAGATGGCGATTTTCTTAACTACGGTATGAGCGATTGTTTTGTCGGGTTATTAGACTTCGCTGAAGAAGTCACTGAAAGCGCCACCTAGTAGAGTAAGAAACTTAAAGGTGTTAAAAAAAACTAGTGGAAGTAAAAAAACCTTTTAGCGACTGTAGGTGTTTTGACCACCTCAAGATTACTCTTACTGCGCGCAGTCCAAATGATGTAACAGCATGTAGAAAAAAAAAACTGACCATAATAACAGAACAACATACTTTCAGAATGCACATGAAAAATATACAAGATTCTTAACGTATAAACTGTATAACTTTCAAGGCCGGGCGTAGTACCGGGCTACCGATTGATGGGTCCAAGGTTCGAAACGTGAAAGCCCTTGTGTTGGACGTGCTGCTGGCTGGTTCTACGTCCTCCGGTCATTAATTCACAACTTGGACACCCACACTTGGACCCTAGGGGGTCTCTGGCCCTGCTATTTATTCCACACCGCGCATGATATTGAAAATTACGATCTCAAAAGAAACAACAAATGCTCCAAGTTTACAGTAGAACCGTGATCTACACGAACACTGGTTTATGAAAACATCAACAACAACAAAAAAAAAACTGAAACTGAATGAATCTTAAACTCTCGCAGCCTTAGGCATTCACAATTACTAGATTAAAGCGATTTTAGCGCCACCTGTCATAATAATGCGTAAGATACGAAATATATTAAAATGAAATATGCAACTGGACAGACTCGAATGATAAAGACCTCTGTCATGGGATATAACTAATGGGTGACGATTATAGAAAAGCAAAAATAAACAATACTTTCACACACGGAATATTGATTTTAGTAATATTTCCAATTTCTGTTGTTGTTTTTTTCTTCTTTCATGATGTTTAATGATCCAAGGTGAACGCATGATTTCTAATAACCAGCGTCTTTACTTAAATGTTCTTTTGTTATCAAACCATATGAAACTATTTCGACCCTAACAAGCTCGCTCGCATAGGAAGCCAGCAACGGTATCTTAACGTTTCGCGTGAGTGAAAATAAAATCGACAAAATCCCAGAGCGCGTCGTCGCGCTCGTCAGAACGTCACGACCAGCTACATAGCTCACACAGCGTTTCCTCTTTCCATGTACATTTTCATCCTCGCCGAGTTACCTGCTTTACGGACTCCACTCTCGTACATCACACGGCTGCCCTATCCAGGAGAAGGTTAGAGCTGTTGTTAGTCAAGCATATTGAGGTCAGTTTAGCTCTGAACGGAAAGAAAATTAAAACAAAAAGCGAAGAGAGAAACAGACATTTGAATAGTCATTGTTTATCAATATATTCTGGATGCGCAGGAGTCAGCAGTATAATTCTTTTGATCGATTCAGGTAAGTTATTTTTAAACGATATAACTGTCTTGCTTGGATTTTTTAGGTAAATCAGTACTTCTGCTCGGTTTGTGTAAAAAAAAAAGTGAAAGATATTTGAGAAACCAATAGGTAAACATCGGTTTCTGAGTCAGGTACTGTTATCGTGGAAATGACTCGTAATATAACGACGGTTTGTAGCACACGGGCTTTAGTCAGGTTTTATACTAGGTCTTTGAGTCTTATCTGACTGTTCTACTGTGTGTGTCTAAGCAATTCTTCCTCAGACATTTGTTTTTTACTGTGTCTCTAAGATAACCGGTATTTTTACTGTGTTTCTAAGATAACCGGTATTTTTACTGTGTCTCTTAGATAACCGGTATTTTTACTGTGTTTTTAAGATAACCGGTATTTTTACTGTATCTCTAAGATAACCGGTATTTTTACTGTGTCTTTAAGATAACCGGTATTTTTACTGTATCTCTAAGATAACCGGTATTTTTACTGTGTCTTTAAGATAACCGGTATTTTTACTGTATCTCTAAGATAACCGGTATTTTTACTGTGTCTCTAAGATAACCGGTATTTTTACTGTATCTCTA
>NW_013666486.1:356005-368088 GCF_000517525.1 Limulus polyphemus
CCGGTATTTTTACTGTGTCTTTAAGATAACCGGGTTTTTTACTGTGTGTCTAAACTCTTATTCTTCATTCGGCTTTTTTTGACTGTGTGTCTATAATAACCGGCTTTTTTACTGTATCTCTAAAATCCTCTCCCTCAGTGTGCCTTGTACCTATGTTATTTTTTAAAGCTTTTTCAGTCAGCTAAATTTTTATTGTATTTACATTCATCTTCTTCAGTCGGTTTCTTTACTGTATCCTTAAAATCATCTGACGTTTCTTCCTGAACGAAAGTTTTCTTTAAACCTTCTAAGGACAAATCAGCCAATACAATAGTACAATCTTTATACCATTTTCTACAGGTCTTGTGATTCGTTCTCAAACCTTTAAACCTAAAATACCAATTTATTCATATCTTACACTCACTGTAATCTGGAAGACACAAGGCTACACTATGGGCTATCTATGCTCTGCCCAGACTTTAAACCTTCTAAGGACAAATCAGCCAATACAATAGTACAATCTTTATACCATTTTCTACAGGTCTTGTGATTCGTTCTCAAACCTTTAAACCTAAAATACCAATTTATTCATATCTTACACTCACTGTAATCTGGAAGACACAAGGCTACACTATGGGCTATCTATGCTCTGCCCAGACTTACCCCCTGAGCCACCGGGGGCAGTAGTGTGTGAATTGGTATCGCGCCATTGGTTTCTGACTGATATGATTAATATATGAAACTATTTTTATGACATATCCTGCGAAACACAGATAAATGACTAAGGATATTTTTTTAGATGTCTCTTGTGTATTCCCAAACGTTTCTTTTAATTCATAATGATATCCATTGTCCTATAACAAAAATCGAAGTTGGAACACAAATGTTAAAAGGGTGTTAACGCTGTTTACAAAAATTAGGTCAAGTATCGTTGACGATGGTACTAAGTTAAATTGGTGATAAAGCTGTTAACAACACACACTGATTACCTATATTAATGATACTAGTTTGAATGGATGCTGGTTTAAGATAAACACCTTAAGGGAACTGTATTGTTTACAAAGAACTTTCCTAGCTAGTATCACTCCGCTTTCGGTTGTAAATGTACTTCTGCTCAAGGTGGTGAACAGATGTTATTACACTCATGTTACAGTTTACATACGTTTAAAGTTACAGTTTTAAACTCGGACGTAGTTTAAAGTTACAGTTTTAAACTCGGACGTAGTTTAAAGTTACAGTTTTAAACTCGGACGTAGTTTAAAGTTACAGGACGATCAGATAAGATGATGTTGTCTTTCTTTCTGGGGTTACATCCGAGTTTAAAACTGTAACTTTAAACTACGTCCCGAGTTTAAAACTGTAACTTTAAACTACGTCCGAGTTTAAAACTGTAACTTTAAACTACGTCCGAGTTTAAAACCGTAACTTTAAACTACGTCCGAGTTTAAAACCGTTCAAACTGTTTTTTTCAAACTAAAAACTAGTTGTTTTTCTCCATCGGCAGAAAATGCTACTTTCGCGAAAGCAATAAAAAAAATGTACTTTTATCATTTCCAAAGTTAATAAAGTTAGAACGACCAGAATTCAAACAATCGGGAAGTCGACTTTATGTTCGTGTGTATATATATATATAGATATCTGTTCTAGAAATTTGCTTATACGAAACCTCTCTGTGTGATGAATAATCTTTAAACGTCAGTGCACGTGTTTGCATTCGAAACTTTTCTCAAATCCGTAGTTCGTTTTTTTTTTGTTTGATCAACAAACAAGGGATTACTGCGATAATTCTAATTGCGAATAAATTCATCTACTCATCCTCCTGAAAGAGGGGGGTACCAAGATTAAGTTTCCAATTCAGAAGCTTCTCTTAAATAATCCGGATAATTACAATTACACATTCCTGTTAATGTTACATAGAACTCCTATGTGTATCCGTCTGAGCGTTTCCTGGAAAAATTTGAATATTTTTTTTCTTCTCTTCGTCAGGTCCATCTTGATTAGTTTCTTCACCAGCTCGAAACTGTAAAAAAATTTTTTAATAGCTTTCGAATGGTCATCTTACCTAACAGAGTATATGTGTATGATAAGGCTGACTGAACAAAAACTGATTATAATATTTTATTGAATATTCCATCTTCCTTTTTTTTTTGAGAATATCTCGATAAATAATGAGTACATCATCAAACATAGTGGGACTATCCCCCCCCCCCCAGAGCATTGGAGACACTCCTACAAGTTATGAGGATTTCTTCATAAAATGATGTTTATATCCTTACAAAGTAGTGTTTATATCCTCATAAAATGATGTTTACATCCTTACAAAGTAGTGTTTATATCCTCATAAAATGATTTTTACATCCTTACAAAGTAGTGTTTATATCCTCATAAAATGATTTTTAAATCCTTACAAAATAGTGTTTATATCCTCATAAAATGGTGTTTATATCCTTACAAAGTAGTGTTTATATCCTCATAAAATGATATTTATATCTTCATAAAATAGCGAAAATATTTTTAAAAGGTAGTGAGGATATTTTTATAAATATTTTGACAATAGAAAGAGGAAATTATTGAAATATCCTCACGAAATGGTGAGGATATTTTGAAATATTGTATTAGAAGGATTGATATTAGCCATCCCTACATTTACTTCCTTTTTTGAAACGTTTTTTCTTTCTTTATTTGCTTGTTTTTTAACTCAGTGTTGCAATAGACATAGGAAGATTGTACTTATAACCAAGTTCTAAATACAATGAGGTTCCAACTGTAATATTTATTGTTTATCTATTATTGCCTGCTAATTCCTGTTTTACCCTGTACTTAAGCTTTTTAAAGGAACACTAAATTCTGTAAGAAAGCTAACTTCAAGGCGTAATGATAACATCGTTTACGCTAGAATTATGATTTTTTAAACTACTACTAGTTATTAATAATACTTATAAAAACGAATACTCCATTTTAAACTATATCATCTCAGTAAAATTGGTTTACAAGAAATTCAAACATTATGATATTTACAGACATTCCCAAAATTCGTGACTTAGCCATCACATAGATATTGTTATAACAGGAAACATTGTATAGTATTATAAAGTTCTGTTGACCTAATGAAGATATATTTAAAATACCATTTCGATGAACAATCCGAGCCATCCCTACACAGACAGTGGTGCCACCTGCCTGATTTATCTATATCTAACTACATAGACAGTGGTGCCACTTGACTGATTCATCTATATCTAACTACATAGACAGTGGTGCCACCTGCCTGATTTATCTATATCTAACTACATAGACAGTGGTGCCACCTGCCTGATTTATCTATATCTAACTACATAGACAGTGGTGCCACCTGCCTGATTTATCTATATCTAACTACATAGACAGTGGTGCCACCTGCCTGATTTATCTATATCTAACTACATAGACAGTGGTGCCACCTGCCTGATTTATCTATATCTAACTACATAGACAGTGGTGCCACCTGACCTGATTTATCTATATCTAACTACATAGACAGTGGTGCCACCTGCCTGATTTATCTATATCTAACTACATAGACAGGGCTGCCACCTGCCTGATAGTGCGGCAAAGGGACGTGAGTCATGAGCGCTTAGATTTACACTCTGGGCACGCTAGTCATCAGGCCACACCCGATACTTGTACCTAGGTATTTTTGCGCTAACTTTTTAAGCTATCAACCATATTTTATAACATACAGCAATAGATAATTTTGTAATTGAATATCGTTTAATAAAGTCCTAATAACAGAGACTTGGGTTCCATTCCTATATAAGGCAAACTGTAATATCAACCAAATTAGGCTTAGTAAAATACCATTTTTCTAATACAGTATCAAATTATATAGAAAGTTAGGCTTAGCAAAATATAAATGCAGTTAATCATTTACTGTCGTGAACTTAAAAGTTTGTAAGCAGACGTTCCAGAAAACCGTATTTATGGAACACAGTCCGTTATAGGGATGCATTGTTGTCATCTACCACACCGACAGTCTATGAAAGCTCGTGGTGAACCTTAACATGATTTCTGGGGAGGAAATTTCCTGGTAAAACTTAACACTATTTCTGCAGATTTAATATCATGTTAGACCTAAACCTTAACACTAAATTTTGCGGAGGTTTTTCTTTCAAAATGAGACGAAATAATATACGTTTCGAAACAAAACCACCTTTTTCAGGATATTAAATGCGAGGTGGTTTCTCTGTGTTTTAAGTTAGTTTGTATTTTTAATGAAAGAATCAGCATATGATAAGTTACACTTACCATTTATAAAAATTATGTTAAAATACTTGATACTCCACCTAACGGAAACTGTTATAATTAAATAAAAAGTAAGAATAAGTTTCAATTTCTTTTTTTTTCTTTCGTTGTAAAATGTGTTTTTCTTCTATTTTTTTTTATAAATCTTAAAACATGTTATAAAGTGATTCAAACTCATGCATATGGGTCTAAAAGAAATTTCGGTTTGTGACGTTGTAATGCTGTCCTTCTCATAATTTCATTATTTATTCATAAAATATGAATTTTAATAGATATTTTAAACAGAACCCAAAAAACAACAACAACAATAGCTAACCTGATCTTGAGATGTGCCATATTTTTACTAAGTCATAAAACCTTTAGTTATTTGTTCGTAAAGTCTCATGCTCTGTTTCATTCAACTGACAGTAAATTAATTAATTAATTTACCAAAATAAGAAAATGCATGTTAAAGGTATCAAAACTATCATTAATTTCAAAGGTTTTTTTTTCAATGAATTCCCTTTATTCTTGTCAGGACTCTAATTCTTTTTGGTGTGTGCGTGTGTGTGTGTGTGAATAAAATAAAACCATTAAGTTTTCTTTGTTTTGTTTAACTTTTTTTTGGTGTGTGCGTGTGTGTGTGTGAATAAAATAAAACCATTAAGTTTCTTTGTTTTTGTTTAACTTTTTTTGGTGTGTGTGTGTGCGTGTGTGTGTGTGAATAAAATAAAACCATTAAGTTTTCTCATCTTCTTTGTTTAAAAAAAAGCTACTCATTGAGCGATCTCTCTATGGTTATAAGATTTCAAAATTAGTTCTGCGTTACCGAGGGACTTTTGACAATACAAATACCGTTAACATGAAAAAAAAAATAAGGAAAACACTCCGTTTATGAACGTCTTTAATATTTCTTAAATTTCTTGTGCAGGTGTTGTTGTTGTTTTTTTATCAATAACTCTTCAGTGTTATTGACTTCTCTATATACGAAACGCGCGTGAAGATAAATAATAGATGTGACGTTGCGAGGAAGGATGATTTCAAAAAGTTATTTCTGTTATTTTGGTTTGTGTATAAAACATTCCTATCACTTCAATTAAGGAACCGCGTACACGTATTTTTGTTACTCCCCCCTTCCCCCGTTTAATTAAAAGGCAGACTTGTATTTTCTAGTTTCTCGGGAGTAATGACTACAGTTATGGGTTACCTAGCTTTTATCATGCCCCCCGGACCCGGTGGCTCAGCAGCAGGTTCCATTGTTTTGTTTTGTGTTTTTTGTTTTCTTTTTAATTTCGCGCAAAGCTACACGAGGGCTATCTGCGCTAGCCGTCCCTAATTTAGCAGTGAAAGACTACAGGGAAAGCAGCTAGTCATCACCACCCACCGCCAACTCTTGGGCTACTCTTTTTACCAACGAATAGTGGGATAGGACGCTCCCACGGCTGAAAGGGCGAGCATGTTTGGTGTGACGGGGATTCGAACTCGCGATCCTTAGATTACGAGTCGAGCACTCTATACACCTGACCATACACTGGACACAACACACATTGGGTAACCTTGCGTTTAAAACGAAACCAAAAAAAAAAAAACTCTGTGACTCTTAAGTTTAATCTGTCCCCCGGTAGTTCAGCGTTAAGACTGAGGACCTATAATGCTAAAATTCAAGATCTGATCCCCATGGCAGACACAGCTCAGATAACCCACTGTGTTTAACGTTGCGCTAAAACAAACGTTTCTCAGAACGGTCCAACCAGAGACAAGGAACAACGTACAAGTCTTCACAGTTATGAAATACATTAAGACTCCGTCCATGTGTTATTTTAAAAGTATTATTATCTTTATATATATATATATTTATTTATACAGGGCACTTTATGACATTATTATCTTGTTGCTGTTTGTTATTAAACACAAAGCTACACAAAGGGCTATCTCTTCTCTGCCCACCACGGGTATCGAAACCCGGTTTCTAGCGGTATAAATCCACAGGCATACGACCGTGCCACTGGGGGGGTGCATTTATTATCTTCATATATATATATTTTTATATAGGGCACTTTACGACTATTATTAGGGATCGGTTAGTTACGCTTTATAAAAAAAATATAATTTAGATGTTTCGTTCCAGTTCAAAGTTTACAACGCTTTTGCTAACAGCGTTAAGAGTTTTCCTAGAACTCGTCACGATTTCAGTTTACTGGATTATAAACTCTGGTCATGACGGCCTTTTAGATTAATTAGAATATTCGGAGCCGCTCTAAACCTTAAATAGATACCATGTTGCCACGCAAAGCTTATAAATGTATATGTAAATGATTGGGAATTTCATTAAATGGAACTATATCCTATATTTAACTGGCCAGTGGTTTTTAAATAGTTTTTGTGGATTGAGTTAGGATACATTGTATGTTCCCATCTCCTATTGTTTTCGCTGTGCACTTATATCTGTGCGCATATCTATGAATATTTATAAAGATTGCGCGTTAGTTATGTTAGTTGTAGCATCTAAATGAAATAAAGAGCGGGAAAACATCTTCTTACCTTTGAATCCAAAGTTCGAGCCGTAACATGCACTTTCAGCTGTGGGGGCGTTATAACTGTGACAGTTAATCCCACTATTCGTTCTAAGTTAGGGATGGCTATGCCCGAACTTTGATGTTGATCTGTGACTTGGTCATTTAGCCCTAGCATCGCATTTGATGTTATTCGGATTGGTAATATGAAATAACTTTCGATATGTTAATATAACTAACTACTCAAACATCTAGGCCTAAAACAAAAAGTGTCTCACGCAAAAGGCAGACAAATAAAACTAGGGTTACGAACAAGACTGTGGGAAGAGTATTTTCGTATTAAAACCTCAACAGGTTTTTCCTCATTCTGGTATTGTAGATTTAACATTTATTTGTTTTTACAATTTTGTAGTTTTTTGTTGAATTTCACTCGAAGATACTTCTTCCACTCATCATCAATACCACTCATCATCAATTTCTAACCGAATACTGGGGTTTGATCAAGGCCTTAAAACGCACTGACGGGCCAAAGCGTGAAACTCGGGTTTTTTGTTTTTCCTGAGCGGGTTTCAACTCATTAAAAATAGAAAAATAATTATTGAAACGGAAAGGAAAGACATCTATTGGTTGTGTTTTTTGCGGGGCGTGTCTATCTGTAGTTTTAAATGTTGTGAAACGGGAGTATTCTTTGACTTTAACAAGTAAACATGTCTCGTGCACTGCACCACAAAATGTCTGACGTTGATTGTTAATAACTACCAATGAACAGAAACTAGGATTCGCTCGTGAGGTGTTTTGCTTTAAAAAAAAAAAGGTGGGTGGTGGGGCTCAAGAAATGTGTGCGCTATCCATACTACGTTTTGAATTGACAAACTAGATTGAAAACGGCTAGTTAAAAGCACACGCCGCCAACTCTTGGGCTACTCTAACCTTTGAGAAAGCCACCAAGAGGAATCAGTAGTAACTTTAGTCTTCTTTGTGCAATTTAGTTTCAGTTGTTTCACATAGGTGGCAGTAAATTAGTTTTCAACATAGAATTGGGTCAAAAATCAGAGAGCGCTCAAAGTTTCGGAACTCTTGGCCTAAGTGGTATACTTGTAGTAGAACAATAACAATCATTTTAATCAAAACCTGTTTCTTTAATACAGACGGAACAACAATGCTAGAACGATTACGATTACACTTATACAGCAGGTAAGTTTCCGGACTTTTAATGTTAAATCTGGAGTTCGATCCTCCGCGGATGAATTGAGTTAAGATAGCCTATTGTGTAGCTTTGTTGTGAAACATCAACAGCACCAACAACATCTGCAAGTGACCGTTTAAAACTGGTTGCAAACGCCGAAAGATTAAGCAGTCGAATCATTTGCAGCAACAACCAGTAGCGCGTGAAATATATTTATTCAAATCGTAATGAATGTATCGCTACCACTTCCAATTCACACCAGAGCCCTTACAGACAATGCAATCTCGTCATTCTGTCCCTCCATCTGTTTGCCTGTATATTTCTCTGTTTGTCCGTCCGACCAGCTATCTATCTTTCTGTCCGTCCGTCGCTTCATTAACTTATTTATCTATCTGGAAACAAACAAACAAACGAAAAGATTTTATATTAGCGCGTGCTTGCTTATTCCCTGAAAACTCAATGACGTCACTCCCTCGAAGGTTGTGATTAATTTTGATCAACCGTCATACAGGAATGTATAACAAAAAAGAACTGAACATACACGCTCATTACCAGCTCGGAAAGGATTAATCCAGCTGTCAAAAGAAAGAATCTCTCTTGCTCATTAAAGGCATCTCTGCGAACAACCGGTGTACTATATTCCGTTCGTTTATAGACAGAGCTTTGGCTGTTAAGTCAGAATTGCGATATTCTACTGAGAATAGACGAGCGCTAACACATATACATAAAAACACATTTATTCATTCTACATTTGTAAAACCAGTGTACATTTACCGCCTTGAACTAGAGCCTATGCGTAGTTCCATTCATATTAAGATAAAGCAAAGGTGTTCCGTATATCATGAATAATCAATATTCCCGACCTAGAGATTACTGCGTTCTTTATCAATTGGATATCGTCATCTAAAAACGAGACTGGCTCTTCCGAAGAAATCCCTGGAGATTTGGGATCTCAGCTCTAAGAAAACAAATGGGAATATGTGTTTTTGTGTAATGCATATTACAAACCCCATGATTAAAAAAAAAAAGAGAAAAGAAAAATGAATCTGCACAGACAAATGTTCTCGAGAATTTATTGATTACGGATGTAAAGCCGAAATATTGTGAATGTCAGTAAAGTGTCAGCTAATGTCAACAACGCTTGCCTTTAGTGATTTACACTCCCCCCGTGGGTCAGAGTTACAGTCCCCTCAGTGGGTCAGAGGTACAATCCCCCGTGGGTCAGAGGTACAGTCCCCGTGGGTCAGAGGTACAGCCCCCTCAGTGGGTAAGAGGTACAGTCCCCTCAGTGGGTCAGAGGTATAGTCCTCTCAGTGGGTCAGAGATATAGTCCCCTCAGTGGGTCAGAGGTACAATCCTCCCGTGGGTCAGAGGTTTATGGAGCGAAAATCAGCTGTTGAAGAGAGGGCTTTGGACAAAGTAGGACACAATGCTATTGCTATCTATAAACGATGTTAATGCTGATATTATGACTTTGCGAATGTACTTGTGTATGGGTGTGTGTGGGTCGTATTCTGGAAAAACTAGAAATTTAATACGCATCTCTGTACAAATATATATCTTTTGAAAGTTGTTTGCGACTCTTCTATTGGCTAGCGGTGTACTTTGGCGTGTTTAAGTCATTTTAGCCAGAACACAGGAGAGGCACGAGGCAAAAAAAAACAACAACAAAAAAAAACTCTTGTTCCTGATTCCTTCCGGAATGCGGTCATGGACACGATTTCACTCTCACCACGGTGCCATAGGCACTCCTAGAAGGGTCCTTTCATTTAGAACCCCTAAAATGGTTCTTCGATCCAGAAACCCATAAAATGGTTCTTTGATCCAGAAACCCCTAAAATGTTTTTTTTTTATTCAGCAACCCCTAAAATGGTTATATGATCCAATAACCTTTAAAATGTTTCTTTGATCTAGCCCCTAAAATGGTTCGTTAATCCAGCACCCTTTAAAATAGTTCTTTGATCCAGCAATCCATAAAATGTTTACTTGATCCAGTAACCTCTAAAATGGTTCTTCGATCCAGAAACCCATAAAATGGTTCTTTGATCCAGCAAACCCCAAAATGGAAACTGGAATAATTCCACACGATAATTAAGGTATATCAATACTGTCTATTGCAAATTGAAGAACCATTGTTTGGAAAACTAACGATAAGTTAATATGAATACTGTCTATTGCAAATTGAAGAACCATTGTTTGGAAAATTAACGATAAGTTAATATCAATACTGTCTATTGCAAATTGAAGAACCATTGTTTGGAAAATTAACGATAAGTTAATATCAATACTATCTATTGCAAATTGAAGAACCATTGCTTGGAAAATTAATGATAAGTTAATATCAATACTGTCTATTGCAAATTGAAGAGCCATTGTTTGGAAAACTAATGATAAGTTGTTTCATCTTTCAGTATAACACAATAACCATATTTCTTAGTTCATCTTCTAATGTAACACAATTAGTAGATTTCTTGTTTCATCTTCCAATGTAACACAATAAGTAGATTTCTTGTTTCATCTTCCAATGTAACATAATAACCAGATTTCTTAGTTCATCTTCCAGTGTAACACAATAACCAGAACAGTTGTTTCATCTTCCAATGTAACACAATAACCAGACCTGTTGTTTCACCTTTACAAAAGGATTTAGATCATTTAATGAGTTGGGCAAATACATGGCAAATTGGTTTTAATTATAATAAATGCAAGATAATGCATGTAGGTTATCATAATTTGAATCATAAATATAATTTGGATGGGAATAACCTTTAAAAGTGTTATGTAGGAAAGGGATCTTGGTGTAATAGTCGATCAGTCTCTAAAGCCACCCAAGCAGTGTGCTGTTGCTAGTGGTAGGGCAAATAGGCAAATAGGCAAAAAGTCTAAAGAGGTTATAATTTCATTGTACAGGTCACTGGTTAGGTCACATTTGGAACATTGTGTTCAGTCTTGGGCTCCTTACCTTAGGAAAGACATTGAATTGTTGGAAAGGGTTCAGAGAAGGGTTACTAGAATGTTGCCTGGAATGGAGGGGTTGTCATATGAGGAGAGGCTGAAATCTCTCAGATTGTTTTTGTTGAAAAAAAAAAAGAATTAGGGGGGATCTTATTGAGGTGTTTAAGATTGTAAAGGGAATTGATAGTGTTGATGCATCATCTTTTTTCATACTTAACACTGAGAATAGTAGGACTAGGGGACACAAATATAAATTTTGAAAAATTAGGAGTCACTTTCAGCTAAGACAGTTTTATTTTTGTAACAGGGTGGATGGACTTTGGAATGGGTTGCCTTCGGATGTTATAGAGGCAGTAAATTTAAGTGAGTGAGTTTAAGAAAAAAAAACTGATAATTATATGAATGATAAGGGCTGGCAATAAGATGTTTTTTAATTGTTTTAATTTAGTTTAAAGGATGGAACAGCCAAGATGGACCAATAGGTCCCATGTTGTCTCCAAACGTTATATCTTGTTAACACAATAACCAGACCAATTGTTTCATCTTCCAATATAACACAATAAAAAACTTAGTTCGGATAGTTTCTTTGTTTTAATCATTGTTATATCAGATCCAAAATCAACATATATCAAAGTGAGCATTTAATCTGTAAAATTATTAGATAGTACTTTTAAAAATGTATTTTCCCGCCTAAAACAAAATACCATCTGTGATCTTTAAACATTTGAATAAAGTGACCTTCTAACTTAGCCCTAACTTTCAACCGTAATACTAACAAAACTGATGAAAGGTCGCTTTCCAGACTATAGATATATGTATTATGATTCTCGTGTGATCGGACATCTTTTCTTTCCGTCGGAGAATATTTATCTATTGCGAAGCACGTGAGACTTTTCGCTTGTGTCTCCGTGAGCCAATATATATTTAAATTTCAGCTATCCATCCAGGAATTTTTTTTTTATGACAGTGGGAGTCCACTGGTTCCAGGAGTCCGTGAGCCTTATTATTCTAATGCAAGGTGGTCACGTTTTGTGTCGTTGTGCAATACATGTGTGTGTGTGTGTAACACGTCTGTCTGGGTTATAAAGACACGTAATGGAAACTATTTGGGAAGAGACATTTATATAATTTAAAATTAAATCCGAATATTCTTGCAATCAAATATTCTAAGGTTTGAATGTGTAGATTTT
>NW_013666486.1:369110-371163 GCF_000517525.1 Limulus polyphemus
ATGCGGATTCGAACCCGCGACCCTCAGATTGTGAGTCGAGCGCCTTATCCACCTGGCCATGCCGGCCACTATTTATTTAATATAGACTAACGGTCTATATGAAGTTTTCAGGCTCTCCGGAAATATATTAACGTGATAAAGAAAACCCGATTCTATAGCAAGAAACGTAAACAACTCTCTAATGAATTAAAGGCACCCACCGAAGCTGGATCTCTTATAATGATGTGAAAGATAATTAGTTGGTGCACTTACCATCATTATATTATTACAACGGACTTACAACGCTAAAATCTGTAGTTCGATTCCAGCGGTGGACCAGCAGATGGCCCAATGTGTCTTTGTTCAAAAGCGAAGAAACAAATTTATATCTATTTTTCTCTCAAACTTTCTTTTATAAAACAACACTTACAACTCTAGAATCCGGGTTTCGATACCCGTTTTGGGCAGAGCACAGATAGCCCATTGTGTAGTTTTGTGCATAACTACAAACAAACAAACCTTACAATGAATTTCAATGGATGAACAGTTAAAACGATTTGCTCTTATAAGTAGCCCCCTAGTGGCAGAGCGGGATGTCTGCGGACTTACAATGCTAGAATCCGGGTTTCGATACCCGTGGCTGGCAGATCACCGATAGCCCCTTGTGTAGCTTTGTGCTTAATTACAAAGAAACAAGAAACAAACAATCTTATAAATAAATTACTTTTTTTTAGATTAAAAATGTCTCGTTTTTTTTTTGAGAGAGAGAGAGAGAAAGACTAAAATCTAACGATTTTAATTTTTTTGTTTAATTATCATTATCTGTTATTAAATATTCTTCTATACTGCACATCTTTTTTACTGTTGACATAGACGTCACTGGTATTTCAAGCACTTTCATAAGGTTATTCGTTTGTTTGTAGTTCAGCGCAAAGCTACAGAATGGGCTATCCGTACTGTGCCCACCGCGGGTATCGAAACTCGATTTTTAACGTTATAAGTTCCTAGACTAATCGCTAAGCTAATTGGAGGGGGGGGGAGATACTTTCTTGTGCTAGTGAAATTATATATATTTTACTATAGTTCCTAGCATTAAAGTGTTGTATATTTCGTGTGTATACAAGTGATTGGCCCGAAAAGGCTACTTCCAAAAACCTTTGACAGCCTCAGCTACCCTAATTGTATTCAGTTGACTTGTTTCAAATTATTTTTGTTTATTTTACATCGGCCTTATTACAATTTCAAACATTATTTGTGACTTACAAGTAAAAGAAAAAAATAAATAAATAAACTGTGTTATCCAGTGACAAATATATGTACTGTCTGGGGTTCTGGTGACGTAAGGCTGCGTTCTGAACGTGGCGAATAAAACACGTTTAATATCGTTTGGTTTGATCACATTAAATATCACAGTACACTGGACTTTACACGCGAGTGAGAGCGTCGTTTCGCTCCACCGAAAACGTGAACGAAGCTTAAAACACTTCGCCTTTTGTTTTAGTAGACGTGATAAAAATATCTAATGCCCGTGTCCCAAAATATCCTCATCAAGAAAATTAACAGCGTTGACGTCAGGTAGGCCTAGTTGCTTCAACTGTTTCTCTTGTACAGAGTGAGCCGTAATTATCTATGAACGAAGTTCCAGTGAGAAGCACCTTACGCCCCCTCGTGGTCTGTTAACATTTTAATTACTGAGTGATATACAGCTGTAAAAAAAGGCTACGTATGTAATATACAAGGTAGCACACAAATGGATATATTATTATATTCCGCTCTAAGTAAACCGTTCTACAAGTAGTCATACACTATTGCTAAGCAGTACAGACGTTTCTCATATGTTGCTACTATATCTTTTGGTCACTTATGAGGAGATGGGCTGGAATGTCAGTATTATCTTGTAGTCATTTATGGGGATATGTGCTGGAATGTCAGTATCATCTTTTAGTCACTTATGGGGAGATGGGCTGGAATGTCAGTATTATCTTCTAATCACTTATGGGGATATGTGCTGGAATGTCAGTATTATCTTGTAGTCACTTATGGGGATATGGGCTGGAATGTCAGTATTATCTTT
>NW_013666486.1:372120-377293 GCF_000517525.1 Limulus polyphemus
TTTACCAGAAGTGCCTATCGATTATTGGATGTGGTTAAAAGAGCTAAGTTTACCAGAAGTGCCTATCAATTATTGGATGACGTTTTTAGATAGACATCTAATTCGCGAATGTCCGTAAAAAAACAAAAAAAAACACTTAGAGTTATTATTCAGATAGATAGACAGATAAAAAGAAACACAGACTGGTGGTCAATTTGTTTTAGAGAAAATCCACATTGGGCTATCTGCTGTGTCCACCGTGGGAAATCGAACTCCAAATTTTAGCGTTGTAAGTCCGATAGATAGATCGAAGAAACAAAAAACGGACGACGGATAGAAAGACAGACGGACTGATAAAAAAAAAGGGGGGGCAATATTTAAAACTATTATTATAAACATGAGAATTTTAGTTTAGCCCCAGCATGGTCAAATGGTTAGGACGCTTGACTCATAGTCTAAAGGTAGCGGGTTCGAATCCCCGTCTCATCAAACATGCTTGCCGTGGGGGGGCGTTGCAATGGCGGTGAGAGTAGTGATGACTGTTAAATGTTTCGCTGTTAAATTAGGGACGGCTAGCGCAGATAGCCCTCGTGCGAAAACAAAACTCATTTCTAAGTTATGCGTTATATTTAATTAACAGTATAGTTTGGTTCTGAAATAATAATGTTTTTGTTCATACGCGTAAAGCATGAACTTCAATAGGACGTTTTCGTCTTGTTTAACTACGAGGAATATAATTGAAAGGGAAGGGGTTGGATAAAGACATGCAAGGTGTACATTTACGCTAGCGCATCTCGTTCGAAACACGTCTACAAACGCGTTTATTTAAGTATGGTATAGTAATCAACTGAATGATTATCTCATTAATCGGGCTCAAATCGATGGCCCCTAAATATACGTACAGCTGGTCCGTTGAACGCGTTGAGAAAAACTGATTTTTAATTACATTGAAAAGTTGAATATGTTCCAGAAACATCAATTTCTTCTAAAAATCTTTCGGTTGTTCTTATTTTTTTAATGGTTTTATGTTTAAGCTTGGAACGAACATCTGGAATTATAATAGAAGAGAAAGAAAATTAGGCTCTTGAATTTATAAAATACAAAAACTATTCAATTCTGTCGTAAAACTTTAATGTGTTAATGAGAGTTTAGAACGCTGAAGTTCAGGGCTTGATCCCCCCCCCGTTGGGCACAGCAGAGATAGCCCATTGTGCAGCTTAGAGCGAATTATTAACTAGACAAATGTGCGCTACAAAGCGACTCAGGTGTAAGCTTGAGGGCTTAGAACGTTGAAGTTCAGGGTTTCGATCCCCCGTTGGGCACAGTAGGGATAGCCCATTGTGCAGCTTAGAGCGAATTATTAACTAGACAAATGTGCGTTACAAAGCGACTCAGGTGTAAGCTTGAGGGCTTAGAACGTTGAAGTTCAGGGTTTGAACGTACTCGCATTTTTCAACAACGTTTTTTTTTACCCTGGTGACAGAACGTTTCAATAAAATCAACTAAACGTAATAAACTGCTTTAGCCATTATGGAGACAAGAACAAATAGTGAACCGGAGGAAAATTCCAAACTATCATGTTTCAGTCAGACTTTAGAAATACATACGACAGCTGTCTTTATTCGATATGGTCTCGTATGTGGTTTATTTCTGGAGATCTTCATCCATTTGAACTCTTAAAATCACTTACGAAATGAGAAAAAATGTACACCCTCTGTTGTTATCGATCAGCTATGTTTCTCTCGTTTTATGTGAGTTTTAAATTCATGAAATAATTTGTGTGTCTGTATTTTGTTTTTAATTTGTATTTATGGCAAAGCTCTACTAAGACTATCTACCACTATTCTTAATTTTTAATATTGACCAGAGGGATTCTTTGTTTGTTTTGAATTTCGCTCAAAGCTACACGAGGGCTATCTGCGCTAGCCGTCATTAATTTAGCAGTGAAAGACTAGAGGGAAGGCAGCTAGTCATCAACACCCACCGCCAACTCTTGGGCTACTCTTTTACCAACGAATAGTGGGATTGACCGTCACTTTATAACGCCCCCACGGCTGAAAGGGTGAGCATGTTTGGTGTGTCGGGGATTCAAACCCGCGACCTTCAGATTGCGAGTCGAGCGCCCTCTGGCCACCTGGCCATGCCGGGCCTAACCAGAGGGAAGGTAGCCAATTAGCAGCACACTACTACCCACTGTTCAAGCTAAGGTAATGGCTGTCACTCTTATAACGCACCCACAGTGTAAAGTGTGGGGAATATTTTGTGGTATCGTACCGATTTGAACTAGGATCACTAGCTCCGAAATCCATAATTCTCCTATAAGGTTGCGCCCTTAAAAAAAAAGAAATAAGTCAGTTTTAACGGCGTATCATTTGATCTAACTAATTATTGCAAAATGATAATTAGTTCAGAGTTTACCTTAGTCTCAGTATCCAATTGTTCTTATAAGCTAGGCGTCGGAAAAATCAATAAGATGGTTTCGTTCGATGGTTTGTAATGACGTCAAACTAAAGGCTTAGCTGATAAAGAGTATCGATATCCAAACATTGTTTGAGTTTTCTTTATGAAGTTTTATAGGGTTAAATTACGAATTTCAGTTTCAAGAAAGCAAATAAAGAGCTAAATCAAGCATTTCGGTTTCAAGAAAGTAAGTATAGGGTTTGACTTAAGCAATTCAGTTTCAAGAAAGCCAGTTAGGGTTAAATTAAGCATTTCGGTTTCAAGAAAATAAATAAAGGGTTAACTTAAGCATTTCGGTTTCGTTAAAAAGCAAATAAAGGGTTAACTTAAGCATTTCGGTTTCGAGAAAGTAAATAAAGGTTTAACTTAAGCAATTCGGTTTCGAAAAGTAAATAAAGGGTTAACTTAAGCATTTCGGTTTTCGAGAAAGTAAATAAAGGTTTAACTTAAGCAATTCGGTTTCAAGAAAGTAAATATAGGGTTAAATTAAGCAATTCGGTTTCAACAAAGTAAATGAAGGGTTAACTTAAGCAATTCGGTTTCAACAAAGTAAATGAAGGGTTAACTAGACAATACCACTCCCATTTTCTTTCCTTAATGCTAAAAATGATACAAAACAAACAACAGTTATGTAATTTCTAAAATAGGATGGGTTCCACGAATAGAACCAATGTTTGGTTTATTAAGTTTGTTTGTTTTGAATTTCGCGCAAAGCTACACGAGGGCTAGCTGCGCTAGCCGTCCCTAATTTAGCAGTGTAAGACTAGAGGGAGGGCAGCTAATCATAACCACCCACCGCCAACTCTTGGGTTACTCTTTTACCAACGAATAATGCGATTGACCATCACATTATAACGCCCCCACGACTGAAAGGGCGAGCATGTTTGGTGTGACGGGGGATTCGAACCCGCGACCCTCAGATTGCGAGTCGAGTGCCTTATCCACGTGGCCATGCCGGCCGGTTTATTAAGTATAATTACATCTAACAAAACATCAAAGCTCTCAAAACTCGAAAATTGTAAGTAAATATTTCATTTTTATGATTTTGAAACAGTCATTTTTCTAATTAAATCTACGGCCATAAAATTACCAAGTTTGAAGATTGTAATGTGTCTTTATTTGGTTAAAAGTTTAGATGGTTTTCTTTATGGCTCTTATGGCGCACTTGGGAACTTGAACATTTTGTGGTTTTTCTTATAAAACTACATCTCTTGACTAATTAATATTGGATCTGATACTGTTCTTGCACATGGATAAAGACGGTGGGAACTGCAACCTGAGTTTGAAGAAGTGTATCTAAGAACACGTGTTTTTCCTGCTCGTGCTTATGACGTCAAAATAACATTTGTTCAGTATGTTGTTTAATAGAAGTTTTATCCTTTTTTTTTTTCAACGTCGTCTTATCAAACACGCATTTTTGTTATTAAATCAGATTGTATAGACCGCCCGTTGTGTAATATCGCTCTCAATTTTAACTCTGCGTGTTCAAGCAACAGAACCTTTAGGCGTCACACGTTTACTATCCCCAATAGGTGAACAGTAAGTTTACTGACCCACGACTCTTAAATCCGGGATTTGATTCCCCACGGTAAACAGATAACCTGTTGTATGATATTGCGCTTACACAAACTTGTAATTTACTAATTTCGTAATTCATCGTACCTTTTAGTTCGATACTTTCGATAATTTGCTGAAAGAAATTATTGAGTTATTTTTGTGCTCAAAGAGTTGATTGAATTTTACTTAAATGATTTATAAATATTAAGACAATAACTAATCATGACGTCATAGCAAACTGAAGACCGTTCGACAGTGCAATGTAGGCACGGATATAGTTATGACTGGAAATATGTATGTATAATACAGAAGGGTGAGAACGTTATACTAAAACGATCGTGGAGCTTCACCAAGTCGTGACAGTACGTGTCGCTATGTTCAAGCGATATTATATATGATGACTGTGGTCTTGACAATAGCCATGCAGCACATTTACCATTGCAAAAGTCTTCGTCAAAAAGCTCTCATGTCCAAAGCATATCAATCCTAGCTGCTTACTTTCCATAATGCATCTACTGTGTGAAACCAACTGTTTTCAAGTACATTCTTCAATGGTCCAATCGCCAGAAATGTCTAAGAGCTACACCTAATGAAATTATTGATATATCTTTTCGAACCCGCGACCCTTAGATTGCGAGTCGAGCGCCCTCTAACCACCTGGCCATGCCGAGCCGGTTTCACCACAGACACGCTGAAAATAGTAAGTTTAATTTTTTTAAAAAAATTGAATACGGTATTAAAAATTGTTAAATGTGTCTTCCACTGTTCCCAGTCAGTATATCAAGCCTATTCCTAAATCAAATTACACATGTTCTGAACACTGTTCGCTGATCCTTGTAATATCCTGCACACTGACACGTGTGTTACTAAATTAATCAGTCTGTTTGTTCTTACAATGGACTATCTTTTCTGTGCTTCCTACGGGTATCAAAACCTAGATTTTAACGTTATAAACCTTCAGACTTAGCACTGAGCCACTGAGGAGAAAGAAGAAGACTAACAACAATGACAGGCTCTGAGAAAATCAATTTCTATATGCAGTATGATAGAGTTTTTTTAGTGCAGCTATGTTAAATTATTTTTTTTTTGGTCTAATCTAGGCACAATGTTTGAAACATATAGTTCATATTTAAAAATTTCCTTTTCTCCCCCCCCCCTCCAGTGGCACAGCGGAATG
>NW_013666486.1:378273-384266 GCF_000517525.1 Limulus polyphemus
CATTAGACTGACATGTCTTTAACCCAGTTTTAATTCATTGGCTTTGATCGATCTTTCAGAAGTTACAAAATCGTATGAAATTTATTGATCACAATACATGGCCTGGTGATTAGCACGATGGACTGTGAATTCGAAAGTCCATAAGTCCATGGTTCTCCACCCCTACTGCAAAATCATGCTTCCCACATTGGGATCGTGGCTAGGTTAGAAGAAGTTGTTTGTTTGTTTGTTATTAAGCACAAAGGGCTATCTGTGCTCTGCCCACCACGGGTATCGAAACCCGGTTTCTAGCAGTATAAGTCCACAGACATACCACGATTCATTCATACTATTGGATTAAAAAATCTCTATGGTTGACGGATAGTGCTGTTGTATAGCTGCTTTCTCTCTAGTCTATCAACTCGAAATTAGGGACGACTACGCGCAGGTAGCCCCCGTGTGTGACTTTGTGCACAAACTGTTAAAACAAACAAAACAACGCCACACTAAATAACTCCGAAGTTCTTGAAACAAGCCAATCTGATGGTGCTGTATGTTAAATCCAAATACGTATAGAGAAATAAGAAAGAAAACTCCTTCCAAGAGTTTAAGTATTTTCTGCTTTAAGAATGATAAAAAAAATAATTCAAAGAAACAAAAGCAACTCACAGTTAACAGAAAATAAGTTCTATTCGTAATGTCATCGGTTTTTTTTTAGTTAAACTTTGTTACCTAATTTACGTTTACAACTGAACAAACTTTTAAAATAATGAAAAAACAGAGAATATTGTATTCGGTAGCCATTATACGAGATCAATATTTATCATTTACTGACGTTGTTTTCAATAAAATTTTACAAGTGTCTTCTTCTAGGTGCCAGATTATAACCATACGTGATTTGCGATTAAACTGCGGGTGCTGTGCGCGTGATTTATATACATTTGCGATTAAACCGCGGGTGCTGTGTGCGTGATTTACGGACGTTTGCGATTAAACCGCAGGTGCTGTGCGCGTGATTTATATACATTTGCGATTAAACCGCAGGTGCTGTGCGTGTGATTTATATACATTTGCGATTAAACCGCAGGTGCTGTGTGCGTGATTTATATACATTTGCGATTAAACCGCAGGTGCTGTGTGCGTGATTTATATACATTTGCGATTAAACTGCGGGTGCTGTGCGCGTGATTTATATACATTTGCGATTAAACCGCAGGTGTTGTGTGCGTGATTTATATACATTTGCGATTAAACCGCGGGTGCTGTGCGCGTGATTTACGGACGTTTGCGACTGAATTGCATAATAAACCCTATAACCCGAGGGCTTTTGAAAGGTGGACCTTTCTTCTTCAGGGGCAAACAAATATTGGCTCTGGCGTGTTAACCCTTATAACCGGATAAAACCTCTGGATGGTGTTTTTGTTTTATCACACTCGTATGTTCGTTTTGGCAGTGTTTTCAATGTAAACTGAATGTAACTAAAACAATGAGACTTCCTGTACATGTAGGTCTTTTATTAATTGTAAGATAGCATTCGGTAGAAGTGGGTTTATAACTTTAACTTTCTTCACGCTCTACCAGAATATAGGCCATAAACTACTTGAACAGTACAGGTGACATGCTTAACGTCAATTTTGATGGTAAACGTGCTAAAGTAGCCTAGACGATTCCTGTCTGAACGTGCGATTTTCAGAACATGCTTAGTCACTGAAGCTAGTTGAGTTTGTTTGTAATTAAGCACAAAGCTACACAATGGAGTATCTGGGCTCGGCCCACCACGGGTATCGAAACCCCGATTTTAACGTTGTAACTTCACAGACATACCGCTGTGCCGCTGGGGGGAGGGGTGTTTGTAATTAAGCACAAAGCTACACAATGTAATATCTGTGCTCTGCCCACCACGGGTATCGAAACCCGGATTTTAACGTTGCCACTGGGTGGAGGGGTTACTTGAGAGGACTTAAGTTCAATGAGTTTGCAAGCCACCCTTCATTAAGGACAATGATAACCCTTTTAGGATAATGATTACGAACACACATAGTGCCGCTATCACCAGCAAAGGACAAAAGAAGAACCCCCAAAATCTCATTACAATAAAGCGTTGGCATTAATGTTATCATTCCACAAAATATATAAGTTGACAAGTCTCAACAATTGAGTATACGTCTACTGTATATTAAAGAGTGTCTCATCTGGTGCAGTAATGATGTTCTATGTTTCATTGGTTCACTTGACACTATTACAGAACGTTACATAAGTAGTTATAGTAAAGACCGCTTCTAGCTGTCCCTACAGAGACATGATATACAGCTGCGAACATCTGAACCCGTCTCGGAGCAGGTGTCTTATGGTTATGACGAGCTAGGATTGATAGATAGAAACTTTATATTTGTGGTGTGGATAATGGTCTGTCTTGTTCAGTTGTTCCATCAACAATATAATTCACAACAATCAACTATGATTAGCTCACTGTCAATCATTTTATTGATCTTCACGTGAGTGAAACGTCAAAATATTTTTTTGAAGCCTAGCCATGATTAATGAGCAATATGAAGTATTTTAACTTCTATTAACCACTTCAAAATAACAAATATTACAAGCTTTCTTTTGTTTGTTGGATTTTACACAAAGCTGCTCCAGAGCTATCTGAGTTAGCCGTCCTAATTTGTAAGTGAAAGACTAGAGTGAAGGCATCTAATCAACACCATCCGCCGCGAGCTATCTGAGTTAGCCGTCCCTAATTTGTAACTGAAAGACTATAGTGAAGGCATCTAATCAACACCATCCGCCGCGAGCTATCTGAGTTAGCCGTCCCTAATTTGTAACTGAAAGACTAGAGTGAAGGCATCTAATCAACACCATCCGCCGCGAGCTATCTGAGTTAGCCGTCCCTAATTTGTAACTGAAAGACTATAGTGAAGACATCTAATCAACACCATCCGCCGCCATTTTGGGGCTACTCTTTACCAAAGAATAGTAGAATTGAACATCACAATATATCGACCCCACGTTATTTATATATATAGCATAGACTGAATGACCATTCATTCGCACTTAAAACCAGCAATATTAAAAAAAAAACTCGTGGGAAGATGAATAACATTATTTTATAAAAGTGTTTTTCTTTTCTTTTGCAAATCTTAATGGTTCTTTAACTGTTTTGCATAGAGTATGGTTGTAATAAATAATTAAATTTATAAATATTGAAGTTATTTTTAAAAATCGCAATGTTTAATATTGATGAGCCATCTACTTGAAAATTTCAAAATTAAATGAAACATTTTTTTAATTTAGTCTTTGAATACCAAACATTGAAATCTGTAAAATAAATTATTAAAATTGTTTAACTCAAAACTGAAATACGGTCCTATATTTAATGTAAAGATACGTTTGTTGACATATCGGTGTTTGAATGAAACTGCCATCAAGATAAACAGACTTCCGTACCGTTTCGCATCAGTAATAATGATAATTTTCTGTGTGTGTGTGCGTTTGTGTGTTTTTCTTATAGCAAAGCCACATCAAGCTATCTGCTGTGTCCACTGAGGGGGAATCAAACCCCTGATTTTAGCGTTGTAAATCCGTAGACTTACCGCTGTCACAGAGGATAATTTTCTGCCCATTAAGTTATTTTCCATACCTTATTCAATGTTCTTCAGTCTCTAGTCGAGAAAAATAATGCTCTTAACATACTTAATCGGAAATATGATTGGATCAATGTGCGTATGTTCGGCTTTAGGGATTAAACACTTATAACTGATTAGGATGTCTTGCGTTACCATGGAGGACTTTGTCGTCGTGAGATAAATTAAATTGTAAACATTTATTTTTCAGCTTCACTTTAGGCTTCGGTAGCTAATTAATGTGTAAAGTTATTGAAGTGTTCTCCGCCAGATGTCTTAAATTCGGGGCATTTATTTGCCCATAGTCACTTAAACTTAGTTGCATACCAGGAGCTACTAGCCTGTAATGTATTATAATTTAACTCTGATACAAGACGTGTATTTTCCATAGCAGAAATAACCCACTTAGAGAAGGAGGTAATTAGTCTGACACCATTGGCACAAAAACGGAGCGTGTCCTGTAAAAGTATTTATAGAGATCTTTTTCCAATAAGGTTTTTCTAAAATAAATGACCAGGTGGTTAGGAAGCTCGATTCGCAGTCTGCGGGTCGTGGGTTCGAATCCCCCGTCCCATCAAACATGCTCGCCCTTTCAGCCGTGAGGGCGTTATAATGTGACGGTCAATCCCACTATTCGTTGGTGAAAGAGTAGCCCAAGAGTTGGTGGTGGGTGGTGGTGATGACTAGCTGCCTTCCATCTAGTCTTACACTGTTAAATTAGGGAAGGCTAGCGCGGATAGCCCTCGTGTAGCTTTGCGCGAAATTCAAAAACAAACAAACGAACTAAAATAAACACACATACACACACACACCAGCTTATTGAAGACTTCTAACGCTAAAAACCGTGTTTCGATACCTGTGGTGGGCACAGCTTAAATAGTCCATTGTATGGGTTTGTTCTTAACAACAAAACAAACAAACCAATTTGTTTCTTGGTCCATACAACAAAAATTAACGAAGTTATCTTCAATATGACAGTTAATTCAACTGATTATTGATGGGCTTTCCTGCAACTTATTATTGATGGGATTTCCTGCAACTGATTATTGAAGGGCTTTCCTGCAACTGATTATTGATGGGCTTTCCTGCAACTGGTTATTGATGGGCTTTCCTGCAACTGATTATTGATGGGCTTTCCTGCAACTTATTAATGATGGGATTTCCTGCAACTGATTATTTGATGGGCTTTCCTGCAACTGATTATTGATGGGCTTTCCTGCAACTGATTATTGATGGGCTTTCCTGCAACTTATTATTGATGGGCTTTCCTGCAACTGATTATTGATGGGCTTTCCTGCGTATTTTGCATAGAAAATGAGAAATTGTACTCGTTTGTTTTATCTATTCTTTACATTGAACGCTATGACAAACAAAAACACAATATTACTCAATACGATGCAATATATTTATATATATATTTGTTTATTTTATTTTTAATTATTCACAAAGCTACACGAGGCCTATCTGTGCTCTGCCCACCACGGGTATCGGAACCCGGTTTCTAGCGTTGTAAGTCCGCAGACATACCGCTGTGCCACTGGGGGCTTATATATATATATTGACCCAACCGGGAATCAACAGTAAAATATTATTTGGTAATACCACCGCTAGGTGGCTTTATGATAAACCACACGTGACTTGGAACTACGAAAGAGATTTTAATGCTTGCGTTTCGGAAATTCTTTGCACAGTGTAATGTTTCTTCTCCTTAACAAGAATGACAGGAGAAATATAACTGAAAATATCTATAAGAAAACTATTGAAAATGAGATTCAAGATGAGCTCATATCGTACTCTCACACAAAACTGTGTTTCATTTCCGTCTGTTTCTGTACTAGTGTTTGAGAAATGTCAGCTGCTCACTCGCTGCATCGCTGAGGCCTCCTGGGATATATCGCCATAGCTTGAAGCTGATAGACGAAAGATATGTTTATTTAGAGAGAGAGAGCAATTTAATATAATTTATCTTGGGCAAACGACGCTCAGTACACCAGAAAATGTTGATTAATCTTTTGGGATATATAAATTGAGAATTTTAAAGAAATCCAACAAATGAAAACTCCTGGGAATAAAAGTACCATAAACTGATTTATTGATCAACCATTTCTTTGGAACTCTAGGCCTAACGACACTCATAGAGTTATCTTACTATAAAGAGGATCTATTATGTGTGTGTGTGTGTCTGTTACCATCCATCATTCAGAGTTGGCTGGCTCGATTACCGTAATTTTTGGAATGGTAACTGGAAACTGTTTGTCTGTGTACAAGGCTTACCTTCTTTTAGGATTTTTGCCCGAAAAGGGAGATAAAAAAACATTCTGAAATAGGGCATATGTCGACTTTTTTTCATACACTTTTGGCTTCCATCACCCAGAGTGGAAACTGTATAAA
>NW_013666486.1:384639-389654 GCF_000517525.1 Limulus polyphemus
TATACACTGGCTATTTCGTTTTAGAATATTTGCCCAAAAAAAAAAGGGGGATAAAAAACACCCTGAAATAGGGCACATTTTCACTTCTTTATTTTCTTTAGGTTTTGAATTTAAAGACACAAGTACTTGATCAGTTAAATGAGTCAATTATTACTTTCCACAAAGCAGGGAATGCAATTAGCATCTAATGACGTCATTAGGGATTTAATAACAAAATTAGGAAGGAAGGAGAACATTATCTAACATTGTCCTTTATACAATTTTCACTGCCTTAGCGGTTACATTGAGCTAGTATGTATAAACATGATTTAAATATTTTTTTTTCAGCCGCTTTGCCTGCGAACCTATTTAAATAGATTTTATACGAACACGTGTATGTGTAATAGCTTAATACAAAACCATTTTTATTCTAGTTAAAATAGCGAAACAAAGCTACTTAAAAATGCATCCTTTTCTTGCTAAATAAGTTATAACGATTGAGAGAAGCTTATTCTGCGAAAAAAAAATAGTCTTTTTGTTCAAATAACTTAACAAAATTACATGTAGATACGAATGTTTAAACATGCTAAACATTTTAAACATTTAATTCAACTTTTCTAGTTTTTTGGCAACAGCTTAGCCCACTGGTGGATCAATGGTAAGTTTGAGGGCTTATAACGCTAAAATTCTGGTTGCGATACTGGCAGTGGTCATAGTCCATTGTGTAGCTTTGTGTTTAACAACAACAGCGGTTTGTTTGTTTCAAATATTGAATTAATAGAATGGAGGTTACTAGTCAATAATACCCGCCGCCAACTCAGCACGATAGCCTGGTAACTGCCTGGTGGTTAGAGCACTAGACTCACAATCTGCGGATTCGAATCCCATCACGTAGCATGTTCGTCCTTTCCTCCTAAAGGGCTTTATAATGTAACGGTTAATTTCACTATTTGTTGCTAAAAGAGTAGGCCAAGAGTTGGCGGTTGCTGGTTTTGATTTCCTGCCTTCTCTCTAGTCTATCACTTCAAATTCAGGGACAGCCCTCGTGTAGCTTTACGCGAAATTCGACAAAACAAACAAAGCTTAAATTCGATGACGAGGAACCTACTTTGAGACTAATAATGGCTGGAGACGGCTTGAATGGGTGATGATGACAAAACCTTGTCGAAACGTTGTACTGTTATGTTAAACTTATATTAAAGTTTTTCTTCATTACCCATTCAAGCCGTCTCCAGCCATTATTAGAAACACACCTTAGCACGATCGTTTAAAAATATGTAACGAAACTCCAAAGGAATAGTTGAAAACTGCTTGGATGTGCAACGTTTCTGGCGAAACGGTAAGTGAATGACATTTCTGTCCATTTTTATTGAAAGTGACTGAAATGTCATCATCTAACAAACAATCCACCAAGAAGGTTGCCCATTTCAACGGCGAAGGAATCTCCCCTGGTGGCTGTTTCTTAAAAAAAGTTCCAAATAATAAATCTTTAATTCTCTTGAGCCCTGATACAAAAATAGATAATATAAAAAAAGGAACATCATTAATGTAATATATTTTTACCTGAGAGAAAGATAACGGCGAACAGATGCATTAAACAACCGGGATAAAATTGATGTCTTGAGATAAAGCTATACATCATGATGAGGTGGTAAACAATAAGCTGATGGCATCTCCAACGAGAACCGTAGACTACCCATAAGGATAACTGTCAAAGGTTAACTGCCCTCCCTTTCAAACCGAAAATACAAAATAAAAGCTCAGGCGATCTTAAGCGCGAGATCGTAGCTGGGAAATAAATATATATATACCTTATGGTTAAAAAGAACTTTAGTTTAAGTGATTCTCTGCTACAACATTATGAAAGTAACACAAGGAAAAAAAAACGCACAAGATGTAGACCTCGCGCCTGTAACTCTAAATATAAACTGTTTATACTTACCAATGCCGAAAATTATTTATTGTTAATGTCTCTCTCTTAACCTTTAACAGTGGAACTAAAAATGTCAAGTTTAACTAACTTAACCTTTAACGGTGGAACTAAAAATGTCAAGTTTAACTAACTTAACCTTTAACGGTGGAACTAAAAATGTCAAGTTTAACTAACTTAACCTTTAACGTTGGAACTAAAAATGTCATGTTTAACTAACTTAACCTTTAACGGTGTAACTAAAAATGTCAAGTTTAACTAACTTAACCTTTAACGGTGGAATTAAAACTGTCATGTTTAACCAAGTTAACCTCTAACGGTGTAACTAAAAATGTCAAGTTTAACTAACTTAACCTTTAACGTTGGAACTAAAAATGTCAAGTTTAACTAACTTAACCTTTAACGGTGGAACTAAAATTGTCATGTTTAACTAACTTAACCTCTAACGGTGGATGGTGGAACTAATTACGTTAGCTTTGAACTAAAAAGATAAATTCTTATAATTAACCCACAGCTAAAACTGTGTTTCGCGGCATATCTCAGGCTCGAACCGGGAACCTCAAAAGCCATTAATTAAATGACCAATTAATTATTTAAAATCAAATGAAAAACTATCTGATAAATTTAATTTAAATTTGTTGGCGTATCGATGGTTGTGACACACTTGGCTGTTGTTGTTGGGACTTTAGATTGAGTACAACTGACCCTGTTTACTTGCTGTAGTCTGTTGATCAACTGGACTGAAGTAAAGACTACTTCTGTTTACTTCAACCCATACTTTAGTTTGTTAATAAACATGCAACTCAAGCTTCAATCTATTTATCTTTGATTCACATTGGTCCTCAATCCATTAGTAAATGTTGATCCTCAAGCTTCAATCTATTTATCTTTGATTCACATTGGTCCTCAATCCATTAGTAAATGTTGATCCTCAAGCTTCAGTTTGTTAATTAAACAGAAAACCAAATAAATATATTTTATTCAATCAGGCTTTAGTCTGCTTATCATAATATAGCAGCAGCTGCTTTGATTATCTTCGGCTCAAACTTCAATCTGTTTATCTTTGATTCGTATTGGTTCTCAATCCATTAGTAAATGTTGATCCTCAAACTTCAATCTGTTTATCTTTGATTCACATTGGTTCTCAATCCATTAGTAAATATTGATCCTCAAACTTGAATCTGTTTATCTTTGATTCACATTGGTTCTCAATCCATTAGTAAATATTGATCCTCAAACTTGAATCTGTTTATCTTTGATTCACATGGGTTCTCAATCCATTAGTAAATGTTGATCTTCAAACTTCAATCTGTTTATCTTTGATTCACACTGGTTCTCAATCTATTAGTAAATATTGATCCTCAAACTTCAATCTGTTTATTAATTTATATTAATGATTAATTCTATTAATGCGTGTGTTTTCATAGCAAAGTCACTTCAGACTATCTGCTGTGTCCACCGAGGGGAATCGAAACCCTGATTTTAACGTTATAAATCCCTAGACTTACCGTTGTTCCACCGGGGGACAATTTTATTAAATGCAGCTTCAAACTTTTGATTAATTCATTCTAAGAATGCACCGTTTCACTGATGTTTCTATACGAAATTATCTATAAAAAAGGATTTTTTTGTTTTGTTTTTTCTGTCAGGAATCTCACAATTAATGGATTGTTTTTCTGCTTTGTCCAGATTTTTTGTTGTTTTTTTTACACATAGATTTATCCGCTAAATTTTCTGTAGTCAAATCAGTCCGTTATGTCAGTCCTCAAATGTATCACTCAACGTTAATATCGAAATGTCGACAATAGAAGCATCCCATATACTGAGGCATCCTGTTACCAGTTCGTCTTTCTTCATTCAACCCCGTATATTACCTGTCGCTTCATTGAACAAGCAGAAACAGGAACGATATAATACTGTTGTATCACCTTAGGCTCTTGACGGTGTGTCGGTTGGACTCAGAGTTTGTAAGGCCGATTAAAATCAAGTCAGAATATTTTGAACAAGATCTTCAAAACGATACAAGAGCCACGTTTTAATTGTTTGTTTGTTTGTTTTGAATTTCGCACAAAGCTACACGAGGGTTATCTGCGCTAGCCGTCCCTAAAATAGCACTGTAAGACTAGAGGAAAGGCAGCTAGTCATCACCACCCACCGCCAACTCTTGGGCTACTCTTTTACCAACGAATAGTGGGATTGACCGTCACATTATAATGCTCCCACGGCTGAAAGGGCGAGCATGTTTGGTGGGACGGGGATTCGAACTCGCTACCCGAAGTTTGCGAGTCCAGCTCCCTAACGACCTGGCCATGCCGGACCACCACGTTTTAAAAGAAACAAGTAACGTGTAATAATTAACAAAGATACAAGTCACGTGTAATATGATAATGTCTATTTCATAATTAACAAAGATACTAGTCACGTGTAATGTGATAATGTCTATTTCATAATTAACAAAGATACGAAAATTTACAGTTCAATGATGAAACAGCTAAAAGTAATATTCTGAGGAGCATTACTTTCACTAAAATTGTCCATATAGCAACGCCCTAAGAAATATTTAATTTCATTTTAAAGAGAAAAAATACACTCTTTGTTTCCTGGACAAATGGACGCGCACAAAGAAAACATTGTTATAATAGCTCGCGTTTTGTTACCCTTGGTATCATGCGTGATGAAAAAAAATGGAAACTTTCGTTTTAGAAAATTTTTAAAACATCTGTCACAACAATGGTTCACGCTCTCTCGTTTTAAAATATCACATATGAGAAAAATAGATTTTTATTTATCATTTAAGGAGAATAAAAAATTATATGCAAAGAAAGGAAAGATCTCAAACGGACGCTTTCTGCGATTTGAAGATAAATTCAGTAATGGCTTGAAAAAAAAAATTAATGTGCCTTTAATTTAGAAAACAAAAAAGAAGAAGCGAACAATCAATAATCTGAAATTGGAAGAAGAAAAAAAAAGCTTGAAATGTTTACAATTCTCGGTTTTCTTTCTTTGTTTGTATTTTAAGATTCCCGGTAAAATCCGGGGTTCGAATCTCCTCAGTGAACATGGCCCATTGTGTAGCTTTGTAGTAAAACTTCAAATTTGTTTTCTT
>NW_013666486.1:390612-393147 GCF_000517525.1 Limulus polyphemus
GCCCTTTTTGCTCCAACGAGCCGCGAACCACGAACGTCAGGACTCGTAATTTAGACTCGCCTACCACCCCCGGCCATTTTTATCAGCTGTTAGAGATGAACGTATTTTAATAGAATTATTTCGTTTTTTTTACGATTAAGAAATTTACGAAGAGCTTGGACTTGATTTTGATATTTTTTTTAATGGTGCTGATTTCGCGCTACTCAAGAATTATCTGTACTAGCCGTCTCTAAATTTCATGTACTAAAGGAAAAATATCTAATTAACACCAGCCACTGCTAAATCGCTAGCTACTCAATTCGAATAATGGGATGTGATAGCGATTCCCCAAGAGTGGAGCGCAACGTTTTTTCGATAACAAGATGCGAACCATGGAAACTATTTAGGTATGCTTGTATGTGTATGTGTAGGAAGGGTGTAATTGAACTGGAAGTATTACTGAGTCGGGTCTCATTAAAAAACAGAATATTTTGGACTGTAAACTCAGACCAATATAGTGATTCCTGTTCGTAAGAATGGACTTGAGAAGAGCCACACTGATTCTGATTCTTACTTTTACTTTATTCTACCTCCTACCAATTTCTGGACAGTGGCCAGCAGCTTGGTAACTTCCAAACGTCTTATTAATTATCGTTTTCGTTTCGATACCGGTGGTGGGCAGAGCACGGATAGCCCATTTACTGTGTAGCTTTGCGCTTGACAACAACAAAACCAAGATGTTTTCCAACTCCTGATGCCCAATCTGCTAACAAGACCTGCTGTACCTTTGTTCCCATGGCAATATGCATGCCGTTAAGTGTGTGAGTCTTGCCAGTTTGATTCTTTGTAGATCTTTGCGCCGTTTCAATATCTCCTTTTGGAGTTGTTGCTTAAGAATGGGATGGCCAATCTAAAACTTCCGTGACTTTTCTTATGGAAATGGATAGCGTCACTAAAACGAAAAAAAGAAACATCGTGTTGAGACTTAAACAAGAATTGTAAAGATGTATCACTTAAAACTGATAAACCTTCTAGATGTGAATGGCCCCCTTTTTTAGGGAGGGTGTCGACTGTTTTTGGTTCTAATCTAGATGACATTTAAGCTCTGCTCAACAAATAACATCACATTTATGTTTAATTGCAAAACAACATTCTTGAAAACTGTGAGTATCATCTTTTTGTAGTTGTGAGGAAAGGATGATCATTTGAAGATGTCGTCATGGTTATTCATGTGAGCCACCAATTGAGGTCATTGCCATACTTATCTCTATTGTTCATATAATCGCATTTTTGTTCTGTTATTTGTCACCATGGGAAGATATCGATCAAACCTTTCTTAATAACTTAGTATTTTATCTATAATCTTCTTTTGTGATCCTAAGAGTCAACTTTTGGAGTTGTTTTGATATGATGTGTGGGGAAGATGTTTTGAAGCAATGACCTTTACTTCTTTAACACTGGTAATAAGATGTGTTTCTAAACCCTGACTCGTACTTTCTCAACCATTGTTAAATAATTTTGTTCATCTTGTCTGTTTTCATCCTTTGTTTGGAGGATGGACTGTGCTTCAAAGCATGATTGTAACATTAATAATGGGTCAATTGTCCAGGCGTACTATTCCAAAACAAACCCATGCTATCATAATCTTTGGTGGATCTTTGACTTCAAGGAGACGTGTTGGGCTCAGAAAACATACTAGGTGATTTTCTGCAGACACTCCTCTAATAACAACTACTATGTTTTCCAGAAAGCTTGACTGATCAGATGTCAACGCCAGAAGGAATATGATGAACTTTGGATGAACTTTGACAAGGTTCTGAAGGTAAATTAAAAGTGTAAATTTATTCCTCTTTTGTCCCTACTGTCTAATGTTGAAAACGTAGCTAATTCAGAATATTTTCAAGAGCATTTTTGTCATCATTCTAACACCCTGAATTCGTTCTCATAATGACTCGATCCTAAAAAAAAGTAATATTTATTTTCACCCTAATTATATAATGCTATTTACTCAAAATGGCGCGTCTATTTGTCCAGATAATATCCATTAAAAGATGATACATAGTCTCTATTCTACTCCTCTAGGTCACGTTTTAACTTATTCACCAACATCTGACAGGAGGTGACATTTCCTGACTAGTGAAAATGAATTATTGTTATTATTTTGAAAGTTCGTGAAAAATTCTTTGATTCTGCCAATATCACTGTGACTAGCTGCCTATGTAAGGTTTAAGAGAAGATGGTCACTGCTGTACATATTTGTTTCCTTAAATCAAATAACTTCCTATTCCACCAAGATTTAAGTTGAAACATCAACCCGAAAAACCCTTTTCTAAATGGGGTTTTATTATGTGAATGTGTATGACACTACAAGGAGGTATTGTATCTTATCTTGACTAGACTAATGACCAGACTTAGTCTCACTCAACTATGTACACATTTAGTAACTACACTTAGTCTCACTCAACTATGTACACATTTAGTAACTACACTTAGTCTCACTCAACTATGTACACATTTAGTAACTACACTTAGTCTCACTCAACTATGTACACATTT
>NW_013666486.1:393809-398318 GCF_000517525.1 Limulus polyphemus
TACAACAAACAAGGCTGTAATATTTCACACTAGAAACAAGGCTGTAATATTTCACACTACAACAAACAAGGCTGTAATATTTCACACTAGAAACAAGGCTGTAATATTTGACACTAGAAACAAGGCTGTAATATTTCACACTAGAACAAACAAGGCTGCAATATTACACACTAGAACAAACAAGGCTGTACTATTTCATACTAGAACAAACAAGGCTGTAATATTTCACACTAGAACAAACAAGGCTGTACTATTTCATACAAGAACAAACAAGGCTGTAATATTTCACATTAGAACAAACAAGTCTGTAATATTTCACATTAGCCCCTCAGTGGCACAGCGGTATGTCCGCGGACTTACAATGCTAGAAACCGGGTTTCGATAACCGTGGTGGGCAGAGCACAGATGACCCATTGTGTAGCTTTGTGCACAACTACAAACAAACAAACTAATCAGTTCAAACTTTCAGGAGTGAGCTTCGGGTCTCTCTTTTTTTTTACTGTTTGTTTGTTTATTGTTAGGCAAAAAACTATAAAATGGGCTATCTGTATTGTGTCTCCATAGATATCGAACCTTTTTCAGCGTTTCCGGCAGATATTGTAAAATATCATTAAGGGTTTTGTTTGTTTGCTCTTGGCAACTAATTTAATTATTAAAATCTCTCAACAAAAGTACATATATAGTAAAGTTTTATGAAACTTCGCCTGTTTAGTTAATATAAATGACCAAATATTCAAATGTTGGATTAGAAAATATATGGTTATCAAACAATAGAAGGTGATGTATTTTGTTCGAATAACGCGGATGTCGGAAGTAAGTAAGGAAGGTAGTAAGGAAGGAAGGAAGGAAGGAGGAAATCGAAATGGTTGACGAACTTGTAAAAATTGTAAAACGAGAAAAAATAAGGGGTTTTAGAATCCCCCCCCCCTGGAACGTACCCAAGAACCTCTGAAAGTTTTATGGTGGTCAGAGGTAAGTGATTTGGAAACTTTTCGTTACGGTCAGACAAACAGAAACTTAGCCACGAGCTGCTTTACAAAAAAGACTATATTCTAGAAATAAAAATTTTCTATCAGTAGTGTAAGTTATACTTTCCAAATGAAACTTTGCATGCGAATTCAACAAATTTGACTCTTTAAGAATTCAGCATTCGAAGCAGATCGAACCATGCAGACATAAGTTGTACATAATGAAATAAATATTTGTTTGTGCAAAAAAAAACTTGATCGAATTATTCAAAGTGTTGTTTCTACGGGGATGAATAAAAATTCGGTGATTTATTAAGACAAAGCAGAGAACGGTAGGATTAGTTCCCCCGGTGGCTCAGCGACTTATAACTATATACATTGGGTTTCGATACCCGATGTGTGCAGCTTTGCGTTTAGCAAAAAAACATACAATGTCTAGTCTTTAGTGAAAAATACTCGAGACAGGTTTAACAGACCGTTTGCTTCGGTTTAACTCTTTCAGGGCACCCCTGTGGGTAAGGGGTAGATTTACAGACTTACAACTTTAAAATTCAGGGGTCGATTCCCGTGGCGGACATACGCTATTGTGTAGTTTTTCGCTAAGTTTGTTTGTTTGTAATTATGCACAAAGCTACACAAAGGGCTATCTGTGCTCTGCCCACCACGAGTATCGAATCCCGGTTTCTAGCGTTGTAAGTCGGCAGACACACCGCTGTGCCACTAGGGGGCTTTTCGCTAAGACGAATAACCAAATAATAATAATGATAAAGTAGTAAAAATCAATAACTGTTTTGTTTTAATAATTCAGTAATTACATTTTTTTACAAAACATACGCTAACGTTAATTAAAACCGAGGACTTTAATTTGCATTTAATATTTTTCAATGAAAAACTCAAACAGATCTTTCGTAATTAAAATTGATTATGCTAAAGAATTTTACAGATATCGATCTCATCTGGATCTATCTTATTTTGGTCGTATTGCAGCTCCCTCCCAGGTGACCTCGCGGGCTTATAACGCTAAATATCGGCGTTTGATCTCATCTGGAATTATCTTATTTTGGTCGTATTGCAGCTCCCTCCCAGGTGACCTCGCGGGCCTTATAACGCTAAATATCGGTGTTTGATCTCATCTGGAACTATCTTATTTTGGTCGTATTGCAACTCCCTCCCAGGTGACCTCGCGGGCTTATAACGCTAAATATTGGTGTTCGATACTCGCAGTAAGACAGAGCCGATAGCCTATTGTATTTGTTTTTAGAGAACAGCCACATTGGGCTATCTGCTTTGTCAACCGCGTGGAGTAGAACCCAGAAATTCTGCGTTGTATGTCCGTAAACTTGCCACTGTCCCACCGGCGGGACAGCCCATTGTATAGTTTTGCGTTTTAAAAACAAGCACTTTGTATTTCAACAAAATAACGCTATTTTCAAAAAATTCGGTATATTTTGTTTGCATGAGATAGGAATAGCGAAGTATTTGCATAATGTTTAGCAATTATGATGAATTTTTAAATTATAATTGAGAAATTACTAATTAAAATTTGAATTAAGTATCTGCCACACGATATTAAAATGTAGACTTCGAAACGCTGACTGTCTATTTTCCTAATACAAAAAAGTTTGTTTGTTTTGAAGTTAAACACAAAGCTGTACCATGGGCTATCTGTGCTCTACCCATCACGGGTATCGAAACCTGGTTTCTAGCGTTGTAAGTCCGCAGACATACCGCTGTGCCACTGGGGGGGCACCAAAAAAAAAAACTGGAGCTCAAAAATATAGCAATTTTCGTTTGTCAGTAAAATTCAGACAGGATATAAGTGGAAACCTTATTTATAATGCGAAAAATTTCCATAAACTTAATAAATTATATATGACTAGTAGATATCTGTTGAAACAATTCAATGGTAATTTTTCTAAAAATAGTGATGAATAAATACAAGATACCCAGTCAATACAATACCTTGTATCAGAGCGTATATGCAATATGATTGTCTAGTGGGCCGTTTACAGCTGTATTTTGTCATTTCAGTAAGTAAAGTTGGATTGTGTTTGTTTCTAAGTAAAGGAGACTAACTTCAATGTACTGTTGGCAAAAATGTTTAAGCATCGATGCAACTGATGCATTTATCACAACAGAACGCTCAGGTTCGCTAAGTAGCCGCGGAGATTTTTGTCGCTGGATGCCACAGTTCCTTGCCGTTTTACTGAGTGCAAGAAAAGACCGCTACCGATATTGAATTCAATTAAAATCATTTATTCGACATGGTACAATAAAATCATGCATGTATACAACACTGACATGAAATATATATATATATAAACCGAAAAATCTCTCACAAAAAGACATGTTTTTGTTCCTAATAAAGTTTCTTCCTAGATTCGGCACATACGAACACCGAAGATTCAATGTTGATATCCACATAAAAGTTTACGACTTGCAAAAAAAAAAGAAATAATTTTCCTGTAATGTACTCTAGAAAAAAAAGCACTTTCTTATAACATTACAATTATATCTCTGTTAACTATGGCACAAACCTGTATGGAAGAAGTTTCTTTAACATGTTAAAAATTACCATCTCACTAAATTTTAACAAACATCACATTGTCTTTGTATTCAACGCATGCTTATTAGAGTTCATCTTATCTGTAAATCATAGGCTATAATCACCCCAGTTAACACAAATCTTGATAAATCCTTTCTTTTATCAGTTTTTGCTTTAGTTGTTTCCGTTATTTGTTCGTTGAGGATCGTTAAAATCGCCGTGTACCTCCACCAGGGTTATTTATATTTACACATGAATTATATTGCTCATTCGTTACCCTTTATAAATTCCGTGCAGTATGAGGGCACTAATCAATTTATAAAAAAAAAAGTCTATTTCAGCTGCTATAAAATATTTATAAAACAGAGCTAAATAATGTACAAAACATTTAAAGCATACCGAAATAATTTTAGTATTAGACAGTTGCAAAACAAAAAGGATCTAATAACATTAATATGAGAATGTTTTCCTTTGATTTTTTGTTGATGATTCTGAAAATTACTTACTTTCTTTTATGGTGGCTCCCCCAGTGGCACAGCGGTACGTCTGCGGACTTACAACGCTAGAAACCGGGTTTCGATACCCGTGGTTGGCAGAGCACAGATAGCCCATTGTGTAGTTTTTGTGCTTAATAACAGACAAACAAACAAACACTCTTTCATGGTGGCTCCCTAGTGGCACTGCGGACTCACAACGCTAGAAACCGGATTTCGATACCCGTGGTTGGCAGAGCACAGATAGCCCATTGTGTAGTTTTTGTGCTTAATAACAGACAAACAAACAAACACTCTTTCATGGTGGCTCCCTAGTGGCACTGCGGACTCACAACGCTAGAAACCGGATTTCGATACCCGTGGTTGGCAGAGCACAGATAGCCCATTGTGTAGTTTTTGTGCTTAATAACAGACAAACAAACAAACACTCTTTCATGGTGGCTCCCTAGTGGCACTGCGGACTCACAACGCTAGAAACCGGATTTCGATACCCGTGGTTGGC
>NW_013666486.1:398955-403573 GCF_000517525.1 Limulus polyphemus
CATTTTGTATTGAAGAACATTGCGGTTATAACTCCAGAAGTTATACACCACAATTATCACCTTAATAAAATGAAAAGTGATTTTTTCCTTTTGGGAAAAGTTACACTGGGGGGATGATATATATATATATATATATATATACAGAATAATATTCCTTTATTTCTTTTAAAGAGTTTTTCTCCTTCTCGTCCCCCGGTGTCTCAACGGTAAGTCTCTGGGCTTATAACGCTAGAAACCTGGCTTTGATACCCAAGGCTGGCAAGACACAGATAGCCTTTTGTACAGCTTTGTACCTTTCAACAAACAAAACCTTCCACATTCTATACCAGTGATAAACTTCCTCATTGTATACCAGTGATAAACTTCCTCATTCTATACCAGTGATAAAGTTCCTCATTCTATACCAGTGATAAACTTCCTCATTCTGTACCAGTAATAAACTTCCTCATTCTATACCAGTGATAAACTTCCTCATTCTGTACCAGTAATAAACTTCCTCATTCTATACGAGTGATAAACTTCCTCATTCTATACGAGTGATAAACTTCCTCATTCTATACGAGTGACAAACTTCCTCATTCTATGCCAGTGATAAACTTCCTCATTCTATACCAGTGATAAACTTCCTCATTCTATACCAGTGAGAAACTTCCTCATTCTATGCCAGTGATAAACTTTCTCATTCTATACCAGTGAGAAACTTCCTCATTCTATGCCAGTGATAAACTTCCTCATTCTATACCAGTGATAAACTTGGCTTTGGGTTTAATATAATTCGGAATGAACTAATATGTAATTTTATTTCCGTTGTTAGTCTTGATATTTTTTCACCACGTGTTGGAGTTGATTATTTTATTTCTGTTGCTTGTCCTGACATTTTTCACCACGTGTTGGAGTTAATTATTTTATTTCCGTTGTTAGTCCTGACATTTTTCACCACGTGTTGGAGTTGATTATTTTATTTCCGTTGTTAGCCCTGATATTTTTCACCACGTGTTGGAGTTGATTATTTTATTTCCGTTGTTAGTCCTGACATTTTTCACCACGTGTTGGAGTTGATTATTTTATTTCCGTTGTTTGTCCTGACATTTTTTCACCACGTGTTGGAGTTGATTATTTTATTTCCGTTGTTAGTCCTGATGTTTTTTCACCACGTGTTGGAGTTGAATATTTTATTTCCGTTGTTAGTCCTGACATTTTTCACTACGTGTTAGAATTGATTATTTTCTTAGTCCTGTCATCCTTTACTACATATTTTTAGAAACTGTAATACACTTTTCTATCTCGTTGAGTTGGCGAATTTTCTTTGTATCCGAATGTTCCACATTTTAATGAACACTTCTCTCTTAAGCTAAGTATTTCACTTTTCATTCAGAAGGAAGGAAAGTGTAGTTTTAGTGACGTGTTGATATCTATGTCTGTGTGTCACATGTTTTTTTCAGAGGGAAAGAAAGTGTAGTTTTACTGACGTTTTGTTATCTATGTCTGTGTGTCACATGTTTCCTTCAGAGGGAAGGAAAGTGTAGTTTTACTGACGTGTTGTTATCTATGTCTGTGTGTCACATGTTTCATTCAGAGGGAAAGAAAGTGTAGTTTTACTGACGTGTTGTTATCTATGTCTGTGTGTCACATGTTTCATTCAGAGGGAAGGAATGTGTAATTCTACTGACGTGTTGTTATCTATGTCTGTATGTCACAGGTTTCCTTCAGAGGAGAGGGAGGGTTTAATTTACTGACTTGAGAAAATGTTTGCTTTGTTTATGTGTTTTATGTGAACGTCTGTGTGTCCCATGCTTCAATCAACATTCAGAAATATTAGGATGTACGTTTTCCTTGAGGTTAAACCAAGAGTCATGTCAAGGATACAGCTAATGTTAAAAGTAAGTCAAAGATTAGGAATCTGTTAATAGATGTATTAAAAGTGTGCACAAATACTCCACAAACTGATTGGGCAACAAGAGGACAAAATTAATGTTAAATGTCTTTACCACAGATAAATTATAAACAGCTTCAAGCAGTCAATTTCATTTTCACAGGTTGAAGCAAAATACCTAATGAGAGTAGTTGTTTTAGGGCTCGGGTATGTTTTCTAAACGTCTTATATAATTAATTATTGTTATTAAATAAACTCTTCCCATTACGTTTCACACTTTTTAAATTAACCTCCGCACGTTTCACATTTAACCACCACACACTCCTCACACTTTCTAAATTAGCCAATGCATTTTGCATTAGTTTCACACTTTTTAACTTATCCAAATTCACTTTGCATTAGTTTTCACACTTCTTAACTTATCCAAATTCACTTTGTATTAGTTTCACACTTCTTAACTTATCCTAATTCACTTTGCATTAGTTTCACACTTCTTAACTTATCCAAATTCACTTTGCATTAGTTTTCACACTTCTTAACTTATCCAAATTCACTTTGCATTAGTTTTCACACTTCTTAACTTATCCAAATTCACTTTGCATTAGTTTTCACACTTCTTAACTTATCCAAATTCACTTTGTATTAGTTTTCACACTTCTTAACTTATCCAAATTCACTTTGCATTCGTTTTCACACTTCTTAACTTATCCAAATTCACTTTGTATTAGTTTTCACACTTCTTAACTTATCCAAATTCACTTTGTATTAGCTTCCAACCTTCCACATTCGTTCCCATACTTGATAAGTTATCCTATGTACTTTGTATTAGCTTCCCCTCTTTCCAAATTATCCTCAATCTGTTGATAATGATACAGTATCCTCCAAACGAGGATATATAGATGTATCATTAAATGTACCAATATATATACTAAACACCCAGGAGTCCACTATTATATCTAACTGTCATGTTTTTTCTTCGTTTAGTACGATATCAATGAAATTATAGATATTTTTTTTTATACAACAGATTTAACGTCAAGTGTATAATGAATATTAAAAAAAAAACTACTGTACAAACAAATAAATGAGAACGTGAACCGAAATCAAAACAAACTCTTCGGGGATTTGGAGACTGATCTCCAGGTGTGCAGATAAATTACGATTTTACAGTAAGATCTAGTTGTAAACTATAAATCTTGTCAGGTAAAAACGTGTTATTAGGTTCGTCTTTCTCATCGGATGAGTATATGCTGTTGATATAACAAGTTTTTATGTTAAGAGGCTTCCCAATGAGATATAACTTTGTGTAAGAAGCTAAACAGAGTACTCTTGTTGTTCGTTCGCTAGACTACGAATTATCTCCTATTAGGTAACAGTAAGAGGCTACGTTGTAATGCTCCGAGCATTATCCCTTCTGCCGAAGATATGTGTCAAAACCACCTGCAGCAAAACAAAAGCGCTTTTGGTCACAAATTCACGCAACTACTAAGACTATTGAATGTCAACAGTCACTTAACGCTATACTCAAGATTGTTAGCTACTCGTACTATAGGCTTACGTGGGAAATATAGCATACGTTCCATAAATATACATGCTCGTCGGACTATGGTTCCGTGGGTCCAAGGTTCGCGTCCGGTTGTCGCAAAAGCGTACAAGAGTGATTGTCAAATATCACTATTCGATTAAAGAAGCCCTATAATTGGCGGTGGGTGCTGTTCATTAGCTGCCCTCTCCCTTTAGCCTGTGAGTGCAAAGCTAGGGATGACCAATGCAAATAACCCTTGTTTAGCTTTGGGCGAATATTCTAAACAACCCATAAGTACCCATACCTTTGTATTATTTATTGCGCTTATTTTAATATGCATGGCATTGTCATGTGCTTAGGGGGCGCTCGGCTAGCAATCTAAGGGTCGCGAGTTCGAATCCTCGTCTCACCAAACATGCTCGCTTTTTCAGCCGTGTAGTATTATAATGCGACGTTAATCCCACTATTCGTTAGTAACACAGTAGCTCAAGCGTTGGCGTCGGGTGGTGGTGACTAGCTGCCTTCCCTCTAGTTTTCACTGCTAAATAAGGGACGGATAGTGCAGATAGCCTTCGGGTTGCTTTACGCGAAATTCAAACAAGCCAAACCAAATATTTTAATATTCACCCACAATACTTTATATAATTTAAAAACTGTATTTTTTTTATTATTTCAGAAAATGATCGGCGATAAAGAAACGTAGAGGACAGAAACGACATTGCTGACAACCCCTCTTATCTATCCATCGAAAAGAAAGAAAGAGAGAGAGAGATTGAGTAAAACATTTCGTCTTATTCCTCACGAACTGTGGATTGAGAACGCAATGTGGATCCACGAATTACGAAGATATGCTTCTAAATTTAACGACTACAACGACAACTCTCAGTTTTACAGAGATAACAAGCATACGCTTATCCAGCTGGAAATAGAACTGAACGTTAGCAATGACCAAACCGAACAGTTTGTTGGGGACAACGAAACGATCCCGAACGCCACAGAGATCATTGTTCCGTTCGGATATCCTCTCGCAATGCCAGTAGTAGAAGCCGTAATAACGGCCGTGGTTTTGTCAGCCATCATGATCAGTACAGTGTTCGGGAACATCTTGGTAATTATCTCCATATTCACCTACAGACCCCTCCGGAGTGTCCAGAACATATTCCTGGTCTCACTGGCCTGTGCGGACATTGCCGTTGCCATATTGGTCATGCCTCTTAATG
>NW_013666486.1:404573-409282 GCF_000517525.1 Limulus polyphemus
CCGTTGCCATATTGGTCATGCCTCTTAATGTTACTTATTCTATCATTGGTCGATGGGTGTTCGGACTTCGAGTGTGTGAAATGTGGCTTACCTGCGACGTTCTCTGTTGCACGGCTTCTATCCTGAGTCTGTGTGTAATTGCCTTGGACCGCTACTGGGCTATTCACGATCCTATTAATTACGCCCAAAAACGGACATTGAAACGAGTTCTGCTGACAATCTTCTTGGTTTGGGCAATAAGTGCTTTAATTTCCATTCCGCCGCTGATTGGCTGGAACGATTGGCCCAAAGACTTTGCCGACACTACGCCGTGCGCTCTGACGGAAGAGAGAGGATACGTCGTTTATTCGTCGAGTGGCTCTTTCTTCATACCTCTTGTCATTATGACCGTGGTTTATTTGAAAATTTTCCAGGCTACCAAACGTCGATTACGTAAACGAGCCAAGCAAGTGCCGAAAATTATACAGACAACCTGCGCGGCAACGGAGGATGAAAAGACAGAAATTCCACTACAAAATATCCGCACGTGCAAGAATGCTGACAATTCGACTGCCGTATCTGAACTGGAAGACTGCGAACACGAGGAAAGCCCTAAAAGTTGTGACCGTAATCAAGCCCGAAATGGTAGCCAAAAGACCCAACAACCCGGAATAGTTCGCCAGTACATGGAACAAAGACAAAAGATCTCCGTGTCGAAAGAGAGACGCGCAGCACGCGTGTTAGGAATTGTAATGGGTGTTTTTGTTCTCTGTTGGCTACCTTTTTTTCTCATGTATGTCATTTTACCTTTCTGTGCTACGTGTACCGTATCAAAACGAGTGGGTGGATTTATCACGTGGCTTGGTTATGTTAATTCTGCCCTGAATCCTGTCATCTATACAGTTTTCAATCCCGATTTCAAAAAAGCTTTCCAAAAGCTTTTGTCTTTTAAGTAATTGATTCAAAGCGTTTCGGAGATTTGTAAAGTAAAGAATTAATAATTTACTTCTAATTTGTCACTGTTTTATAGTTTATAAATATATTAATAACTCTCTAACAAATTTCACTTCTTTTCGATTTATCGGTGGCCCATTAGAAAGCTCAACTGTAAAATATATATACATATATAATCTTTTTCTATACACAAACTCCAAGTTTAGATGTGGTTATTAACTCCGTTAGTGATATACTTTTATTCGACTATAAATATGATTCTTGTGTAGTTATGAGCTTAGATTTTTTTACTTTATGTTTATAGTTCAAATATATGTGTAGATAAAGTCATTTGAAACGGAAAATGTGTTCCTGTATTTGTTTTCGCAATATTTTCTTATTAGTTTGTTTAAGAAAAACACACTTGTTGAAATAAAAAAACTGTTCTTTTATTTTCGCCATTTGACGTTGCTGAGCGCTGTTTATAATGTCCTCCTACTGGCACAGCGGCATGTCTGCGAATTTACATCGCTAGAAGCCGGGTTTGGATACCCGTGGTGGGCAGAGCACAGATTGTGTAGCTTTGTGCTTAACTACTAACAAACGAACTGTCTAAAGTATCAGAATTTCATTCAAACGAAATATAGCTATGTCGGAACCTTTCTTATCCATAACATGCTGTAATATAAACTATGTTTAAAACCTTTCTTATCCACAACATGCTGTATTATAAACTATGTTTAAAACCTTTCTTATCCATAACATGCTGTATTATAAACTATGTTTAAAACCTTTCTTATCCATAACATGCTGTATTATAAACTATGTTTAAAGGATTTCTTATCCATAACATGCTGTATTATAAACTATGTTTAAAACCTTTCTTATCCATAACATGCTGTATTATAAACTACGTTTAAAACCTTTCTTGTCCATAACATGCTGTATTATAAACTAGAAATGTTCCAAACATAGTTTATAATACAGCATGTTATGGCTAAGAAAGGTTTTAAACATAGTTTATAATACAGCATGTTGTGGATAAGAAATGTTTTAAACATAGTTTATAATACAGCATGTTATGGATAAGAAAGGTTTTAAACATAGTTTATAATACTTATCCACAACATGCTGTATTATAAACTAAATGTTGTGGATAAGAAAGGTTTTAAGCACTGTATTATAAACTATTTTTTCTTATCCATAACATTGAAATCAATAGGTCTTCACCGATTCTTGGATTAAAATCATCCTCAAGTAACAATTAGAGAAACATCCAGTCCGATAATAAGAAGTCTATCGATAAGTTTTTGTCAGCCTTGGCGTTCATGGTAAACGGAATCATAGTTTATAATATACAGACGTTTCGCTCTAGAAATGTTTAAAAAAATCGAAAACAATAGGCAAACAAAGAGTTTTATTGTAGCTTCTAAATCGTTGATTTTTACTGTTAGGAAGCAAATTTTGTTTTTATTTCATAAAAGCAACTTCCTCACAGTTGCTATTAATGTGACGTTTTGATTGTCATACTTTGGTCATCATCCGGTTTAGGTACGTGTTCTAAGCACGTGAAACGAGAGCAACAGTAATGACGTAGTATTCTTATGTTTGTAATAACTCTGTGATGTACACTAGCTTATTAAATGTCTGGAATGTAATAAAGATATGTGTGTTTTTATCAAAAAGGACTTCATAACATTTCAAAAGTTGGGTGACTCTATTTGATACCTAACGCTTGCTGAATGGTGTTATAAGGTTCCTACATCCTCAATAATTGTTACATGCTCTCATATTATTTGTCTCGATATTCAAGTGACAAGTGGAGAATGGCTCGTGCAAGACACGGTCATCGATCCTGCTACTAATGACCACTAATGTTCTTTCGTATGTATCATATTTTATTGTCACAAAGTGGAACGAAAACACAAAGGATCAGCTTGGTGATAGGTATCGGCCATTAAGTGTGCATTTCGATGTTTATCTTACATTAAGGTGTAGAACGTTTTAGCTAGCGGAGTATGACATTAAGTATTAGTATGTGTGTGTGCAATATAATATCACGAGATGACTGGTAATAGTTTGAAGCACACGTTTCTTTACTTGCCCATTATGTGTTTCCATTAAAAAGAAAAAAAAGGAAAACCAGTGTCTAATAGAATTTCAACTATCAACTATACCAAGAAGCTCTCTTGATCAGAGCTTGATAAACTGGTTAGAACCGGAACCATTTATACAGGAGAGTTTGACCAACTGACTTTTGTCCGCCATCTTTATTCCTTTCTTACGTACACCCTATCCATTTTATGCGTTGATATTACGTTTTATCTTCTTTTTTTTCTTTACAAAGCTTACTTTAAGAGATCTTATTGTGGAAATAATATATTAATGATGTTGTTATTTGTAATCAAACATTTTCTTGTTCTACCTTCACACTAAAGTTTTTAATCAAATCAAATGATGTCATTCTAATAAACAACAGTATTTTAAAGAAACTAAATCGTGCCTAGCAAACCAGAAAAAAGGCGTATTGATACAAACGTGTGTGTTCAAATGTTTCAATTACATTAGATCATATTCATCATACGTAGATCACGTTTAGATTCATGTTCCAAAACTCAATTAAAAATGAAATAACCAAATTAATAACTTATTTCCATATATCATGCAGCAAAACGGACAAAAACATAACAATACGACATCTTAAAGAACTTGTAACATTTTGTCTTTCTTAAAAAAAAAATATAAGCTAGCTACCCACAGCGATACTTTTGCTACCAAGCCCAATACTCCCCCCCCCCCCACCCGTATGTCTCTTTGACTCCGCTCTTAACTCTTTAGGGAATATGGCGGTTAGGGGCAAGTTTAAAAATAGATCAAAACATTATTTTATTTTTTTACATCGTTACAAGTTGGCGCAACAATATCAACTGTTATTACTGACTTTTCTCCTGTTATTTTATCCATATACTCTCTCTGAACTCGAAAGACTTTTTCACCTTTGAGAAGAAAACCAACACGGCATCGCTACGATATATTAAACCGTTATGTTTGTAAGTTCTTGTGTACACTACTGGTGGTTTCATATCTGTATCGTTTTAGCTGAACAAACGTCACAACATTAATCTCGATTCTAGACTCGAGCTGTGACATAGCCATCCATGCAATACAGGATTGCGCTTTCAGCATTACCTATTTCACCTAATGAAGGAGTAACATCTCTATACACAAGCCATGAAAAGCTGTCTTCATTTTCTTGATAATGTAATGATGAGTTTACAGCTATTTACTGAGAAACGCTGACGATTAATATTAATTAAACCGTTTTGGAATGAAGACGATATTGGCACCGGATTTTTGAATTGGACACAAGAGAAAGGATTCTCTGATGCAACATGAGTAAATAGTGAAGTGGGAATAAACTTGCATGTGTGAAAGTTACTGAGATAAACGCTTCATTAAGCAACATGAGTAAATAGTGAAGTGCGAATAAACTTGTATGTCTGAAAGTTACTGATATAAACGCTTCATTAAGCAACATGGGTAAACCGTGAAGTGGGAATAAACTTGCATGTCTGAAAGTTACTGATATAAACGCTTCATTAAGCAACATGAGTAAACCGTGAAGTGGGAATAAACTTGCATGTGTGAAAGTTACTGATATAAACGCTTCATTAAGCAACATGAGTAAACCGTGAAGTGGGAATAAACTTGTACGTGTGAAAGTTACTGAGATAAACGCTTCATTAAGCAACATGAGTAAATAGTGAAGTGGGAATAAACTTGCATGTCTGAAAGTT
>NW_013666486.1:410062-415396 GCF_000517525.1 Limulus polyphemus
CCGGGTTTCGATACCCGTGGTGGACAGAACACAGATAGCCCGTTGTATAGTTTTGTGCTTAACTTCAAACAAACAATCTTAAGCGAATTGCCCCCCAGTGGCACAGCGGTATGTCTGCGGACTTACAAATGCTAGAAACCGGGTTTAGATACCCGTGGTGGACAGAACACAGATAGCCCACTGTGTGTAGCCTTGTGCTTAATTTCAAACATACAAATAAACCTAATACATGGAATATTCCAAAATTTTCAAAGATAGACTGCTGTCCAACGAAACAAGACATGTGACACAGGTTATATGTCATTCGTGTCTATAAAAGTTATATAAGAAAAGCTTGAAAGTTGTTCATTATAATGTTGTTGTTTTTTAACTATTGGATTATTTCTCCAATAAATACATTTTTTCTACTAAGAAAATTTTACTGCAATTTCTTAAATTACAAAGTATTAACTAAAACGTTAATAAGACCATTAGGGATTTTTTTAGCTATAAAAAATTATTTTTTATCGATTATCCATTAGTAATGATAGTGTTTAAAAATTTCTAATTTCGGCCTTAAATATCCTCGTTCATCTAGTACATTTGGTGAATTGTTTTATAATAGTTTAAGTAAGTATCTTTTAAACCTACGATAGAAAGTTAAGATAATATAAATATATTCACGTTTATCTTCGGCCTACCTCAATACTAGCCTGGCAAGTTTATATTAGGCCTACCTCAATACTGGCCTGGCACATGTATCTTAGACCTCACTCAATAATGGCCTGGAACGTTTATCTTAGGCCTACCTCAATACTGGCCTGGCACATTTATCTTAGGCCTTCCTCACTACTGGCCTGGAACGTTTATCTTAGGCCTACCTCAATACTGGCCTGGCACATTTATCTTAGGCCTCCCTCATTACTGGCCTGGCACGCTTATCTTAGGCCTACCTCATTACTGGCCTGGCACGCTTATCTTAGGCCTACCTCATTACTGGCCTGGCACGTTTATCTTAGGCCTACCTCATTACTGGCCTCCCACGTTTATCTTAGACCTACCTCATTACTGGCCTGGCACGCTTATCTTAGGCCTACCTCATTACTGGCCTGGCACGCTTATCTTAGGCCTACCTCATTACTGGCCTCCCACGTTTATCTTAGACCTAACCCGCATAAGTATAAACATTTCGTTGCCTTCAGCTTTTCATTCCTTTGGTTAAACTTTAATTTACAATAGTTTCCTTTTTTCTACGTCAGAAGGAAACTTGTATATTCGTTTCCCTTTTTTTTTATAACGATGTCTGTAAATCGATGGAACTCTCCAAGACATTTGTCTAACATCTGTAGACGCAATTCAAGTACTACCAAGTGTTAACTAGTATGTAAGAGCGGAGTAAAGATGGCGTCCAGTAAAATCAACCAATCCCAAAGATGTATTTTTTTTTCAACGCGGTTTACCAAACTCTTTTGTATAGACGGCTGCGATTGCAACAAACGAAGCCATTTCACTGATCGCTATACTGAACTAGACCGCGCATTGGCTAACGTCACTGTACTGACACTTGACGTCAAGCGGTAGCCATATTATTGGTCCCTAGCCCATCGAGTGTAACTGGGTTAACGGCAAATTATATCCAAGTGGTTATTGAATGCTTTGTTATCATTTTACTCTCTCTGCTTTGGAGATCTCAATTTTTTACGATATTTCTTGTCATTTTACTAAGTACATCTTAATTTATTCATATATTGCTTTTTTTTTAGCTTTTGTAGTAACTATGAAAAGAAAATGCCTATACAAACTGCAAAAAACACTTGCTTGTAGAATTGGTATTGTAAAAATAAAAAGAACACAAACTTATAACATTGTGTTGGTCTAAACTGATTTCATTGTTGCCTGATGAATTATTAACAATAAAGTGATATACTTCGGTTCAAGTTTATTCACAAAAGTGTGGTAAAGTACAGTAAAAAAAAAACAAGGCGGGTATTAATATTGAAATAACACACAACTATTAAGTAGTATAGTTCAGAGTTTCTCAAACTATGTTCCTTGGAACACTGGTGTTCCGTCCGAGATTGATAGGTGCTTCGTGAGAAAATCATGATTTGAAATATTAATGAAATATTGAACATTTTTTTTTTTACGATCATAGAATTGGATAATATCGATTTCACATTGAAGAAGAATTATAGAAGATGCCATATCTATTCTACATAATATTCTAGTGGAGAGGTTTGTACCTAAAATATATTACAAGCATAAAAGTGTAAAAAAATTCATTAATATGTAATTTGATTAAATAAATAATATAAAATCTAGAGGGCGCTGCGCGCGCAACCTACCCATAGTGTTCCGTAAGCTTTTTCTCAGTTGAAAAGTGTTCCATGGCCAAAAAAGGTTTCGGAAACGCCGACGTAGGTAATTGATTGTTTATCAATACAACGTACCTTGTTATTTTGAACACCATATACAAATAAACTAATAAAGTACACGCACGTATGAGTTAGGTTAACTTAAACTACAATATTTAAATGCATTTTTGACACTTAATGTCAGTTGATAAGTGTGCTGCACATACTTGAAAGTTTGTAAAGCATTACTTAATACACCTTGGATGTTGTAAAAACATTTTTAATAAAATAAAACTAAAATAAACTTTAGTATTTTTTAGCCAACGTCCCTTACAGACATTGTTAGGAAGGTGATACACTCATATTTTTATATAACACATAATTAAAAACTTTATCCAACCCTAAACCAGAGAAATCTCCATTCAAAACTTCTTACAAAACATCAATCTGTATTCCAAGGCTAACTGTACTTCCTTGAGGAAGTCCACCGTTTGTTGACTTCAGAAGTCTTTGAAACCACCTTCGTTTTTGTTGCCCGACATACTTTGACAACACTTACTGATGCCTTTACCAAATTTCTTCTGTATTTGCTTTATTGTAAAATTGATAAGTTATAAGAATTTTCATCTGTCAAGGCTTCCAAACACTATACAATGCATTCTTTTTTGGCGCCATATTGCTTTCTTACAGGAAGGAAGTGGGGACAAATTTAATGCATCTTTATATTGGTATTCTGTATAAGCTCACGTGCTTCAAGTGTATCACACACCACATCTACAGAACCACTAGTAACTGACATGAAAAACTGATCTTTCACCCTAGGCAGTACAGTTTCTTGCTGCAGAATTGTTATTATAACAACAACAACAAAAGAAGTGTTCCAAATGATTCTGGCGTAATTTAATGTCAAAAGGTACTTAAGGAGGGTAAAAATGATGATTTTAAAGTTTCATATGATCGTTGCCCAGATTTGGTTACAGTTAGAAACCCAATAAATGCGTTTTACATCGAGTTTCATACGTTATTTACCAAGAAGTGTGTATTAATTGAAAAATATAATGTTTTTGTTTCTACTAGAAAAGCTTTCTAAAAGGCTTATTGGAATAAGCCATTGGACTAATGTAACTTTTAACCAATGGATTTCTGGAGTTGAACAAATTAAAGAGTTTATCAAATGTTATAAATTCAACTGTGGGCTCACTTCCCTTAAAAATGGGTAAATTCGAGATCTTTGTTCCAAAATTATGTGTCATCAATTAAACCTGAACTTAAAGTTTGCGCTGCAAGGTAAACCTTCATGTTTTGCTTCTGTCAGAAAAGGTACAATGATTGCAACCTGTTTCCTAGATTTAAACTTCCTTGTTCTTGCAATAAATTTATAAATCCACTTACTGAATTTTTCTCATGTACAAAGAGTGTTTCGAATGAGCTTTAGTAGGTGGCATATATCAAGTATGATATTGTCCATTTTTTTACTGCTAGGGTGGAGAAACCATGGCTGTAAGTTTTCTGGTGACACATTGGCATCCATTTTTTCAACGTGAAGAAGTAGACCACTACAAACAAGTGGTACAGTTGTAATCTCAACGTCTGACAGATTTTGTTAAACACCCCGTTTGTTTGTTCTTGTCCTGTCATGTCATTAATAAAGAAACAACTAAGAAGTACCTTCCAGTTCTTGTTTAACGAAACAACCAAAAAACATCGCTGGTCTATAGTCGTTTCTATCTGCACCAACATCATTATAGCCCAAGAAACTTTTTTAAAGTGCCACATTGGTTTCTCCTTTACCTTTTTTTGTTCCAATTACTGTATTAAATAAAGTCTGGTGCTCCATTCCACGGATAAATGTGGTAGAGCAGGGCTGAAAGCAAGCCTTTGATAGAATAAAGTTGTATCGTCAAGGCAACAGACCTCAAAAGTGGAGAATATGTCTTACAAGTCAAATTACTTTAATCCTATAAATGTGAAGCCCTTCTAAAGTGATATCAGGAAAGGTGCCGTTCAGCATATCAGAACCATTGATGGATATTAAATGTTCTAGTTTTTTTTTTTCAGAGTTTGCAAAATTTCGTTTCAAACGCTCGTTCTCTTGTTGTGGAAACAATTATTTTTTTTCTTAGCCGTGTTGAAGTCATCTACTATTTTTCTTTTTATTGTTGCAAGACAATCACTCACGTGGTTAGCTATGATCTAGAAGTGAATGATCAGTAACATTGTTCTGTGGAGATCATCTACTTGAAATAACTAGATCTGGAACGATATATGTGTGCTGGAATTGATGTTCTTTCGTACTGATGCCCTATTTTTGGCAAACTGCAAATGAATCGTGATATACTAGTGTTCTGTTTCAAGAATAAATAAAACCAAAATTAAGAGTAACATATATTTTAATTTAATGCTTTTGAAGTTCGTATGTCATGCTGTGTTGTAGCCTACAGAATGCATAATTCTTCTCGTGATTCATGGCATGCGCAGGTTTTACTGACGTTACGACAGTACAAATTGCAACGTTAAGCGTCCCTTATATGATATCATTTTAGTTTTTACTGACGAACTGACAGACAACACACTACTGTATAGTGGTGCAAGTAATTAAAGCAGGTGACCCACCCCTTCGGCCTCTTTCGGTAAAATAATCGAATCAATAATTTACTAAATCTATTTCTTTGTCCTTTTATAGTACTTCAAGACATAGAAAACCTTTTTTATTGTTGCTTGACTATTGTAATTATTATCATATTTATTACTGACTGTATACTTCTATACATATAACAACAATGACCATTCGTATGTTGAAATGAATCTTCTTAAAATAACCAATGGTATCATAGCTGCTTAGAATATTTGAAATATATTCTCAGTGATTTCACAGAGATGTGTTTTTACTCAGATACAGAATGGATTACTGAGAGTATTTCTGTTGTGTTCTTACCCAGATACAGAATGGATTACTATGAGTATTTATGTTCTGTTCTTACTCAGATACAGAATGGATTAC
>NW_013666486.1:416287-419521 GCF_000517525.1 Limulus polyphemus
AACACAACTCTACGTTCGATAGTTCCTGGTTATAGATTGTAGCTATAAATAACACAACTCTACGTTCGATAGTTCCTGGTTATAGATTGTAGCTATAAATAACACAACTCTACGTTCGATAGTTCTTAGTTTTAGATTGTGGCTTGAAATAACACAACTCTACGTTCGATAGTTCCTGGTTATAAATTGTAGCTATAAATAACACAACTCTACGTTCGATAGTTCCTGGTTATAGATTGTAGCTATAAATAACACAACTCTACATATTAGGTTGAATTTCAACACGTTCTACTAACAAAATAAAATAATTTGGGAAAACGAATGTCTGTCAGTCCACTGTATGAATATAAATAAAAAGAAGAAAAATAAAATACTCAAAAACTAATCGTATGTATAGATAAAACTCCTTCTAAGAGCGACTCTTATGGATTCATGTTAATGTTTTAAACAATAATTTTCATGTAATGTTGTAAAATCAAAATTATTTTTGAAATCCAATTTTCTTAGTTTTCTTATAGTAAAAAAATACGTAACATTTTCAAATTTTAAAGAACATGTACGTGGAATAAACATGTACGTGGAATAAAGAACATGTACGTGGAATAAACATGTACGTGGAATAAACGTGTACGTGGAAAACATGTATGTCGAATAAACATGTACGTGGAATAAAGAACAGGTACGTGGAATAAAGAACAGGTACGTGGAATAAAGAACATGTACGTGGAATAAACATGTATGAACATTTTGTATTTTTATGTGAGTTTCAACTCAGTTTTTTATCTAATTTTTTACAAATTCAGTATTTTTGTTGAGTTCTGAGAATTCTGTTAACAAGTGTATAAACGTAGATGGCTAGTTAAATACTGACAGTATCCACATTGCCGGAGATAGTTTTGGTATTAAAAGAACTTTTAGGAGGAGGACATCTTAGTGGTCAAGTATTCTACTTTGTGAAGACAGATAAAAAAGCGGATTCGTTGAAGTACCAAACTCCATATATGTTGTCGAATTCCGACATGTTTTATTCGTATGATAACAGAACTAAGGAAAATTCCGATCTTAAAAAATCAAACTTAAAGTTCGCCTTAGTTAAGTAACATTACAGCCACTAGGCCTTAAATATCTAACAATGTAATGTTTTTGGTTAGTTAAGTGACATTACAGCACAACCAGATCTTGGTTATTTTTACAACACAACCATATCTTGGCTATTTTTATAACACAACCAGGTCTTGGTTATAATTACAACACAACCCATTCTTGGCTATTTTTACAATACAACCATATCTTGGCTATTTTTATAACACAACCAGATCTTTGTTATAATTACAACACAACCAATTCTTGGCTATTTTTACAATACAACCAGATCTTGGCTATAATTACAACACAACCAGATCTTGGTTATAATTACAAAACAACCCATTCTTGGCTATTTTTACAATACAACCAGATCTTGGCTATAATTACAACACAACCCATTCTTGGCTATTTTTACAGCACAACCAGATCTTGGCTATTTTTACAACACACAACCAGATCTTGGCTATTTTTTACAACACACACAACCAAATCTTGGCTATTTTTACAACACACACAGCCAGATCTTGGCTATTTTTACAACACAACCAGATCTTGGCTATTTTTTACAACACACACAACCAGATCTTGGCTATTTTTACAACACACAACCAGATCTTGGCTGTTTTTACAACACAACCAGATCTTGGCTCTTTTTACAACATTTCATCTTCGCAACTGGAAGTGTGACAAGGAGCAAATAAAGATGGACACTTTATAACTTCCGGTGAATTCACGTGAGAGGCTCGCTCACGTTCACTATAGAGATAGTTGAGAATCTTTTTTTATAAGTATCTTATGAAGTAAGTGTTAGAGTGTAGAGTGCCATATGGATGACAGAGCATGGTATTGGGCCAGAAGTTAATGGTGTTAATAAAATAAAAGTGTACCTGTCTCGCGTTTACATTACTGCGAAATATTCATTGCATTACTGAAGGGTAGAAATCTTTATAAAAATAAATACGACCACAAAATTCAGATAAATAAAACTTTTAATGGACTCGACGTTTCGGGTTACGTCTATGTCAAGGGTTAGATATATACAGTTGAGTCAATACAGACTTACAATCTGAATGGCACACATAAAAGAAAGTACATATCGTGACTCGACGTCGCGTGGGTACATATCGTGACTTGACGTCGCGTGGTACAGTTCTATTTATCTGGAATTTGTGGCCTTAATTATTTTAATAATATTATTTACCTTGTTTCAAACGACTTATTAAATTACAATAAACAAGCGTTTTTTCGTTGTTAATAACAAAGCTACACAATGGGTTATCTGTGCAATGCCAACCGTGGGTATCGAAACACGATTTTTATCGTCATAAGCCCTCAGACTTGCCACCGAGCCATCTGAGAGCTAGACATCATGTAACAAGTGAAGAAAAACTTTTCAAACAAAGGAAGTAAATGTAGGGATGGCTAATATCAATCCTTCAAAAACAATGCGAACAATGTGGTAGGGATGGCATTTTCCTCATCCTTACATAATATCACTGGCACACAGTGCGGTAGAATGTTAACAGACACAAATAGGATAAATTAAACAGCGTTACCTTCCGCGGTGAAAATATTGTTAACACAGGTTCGTTATAACTTGTAACAATGAACTTAAACTATATCATTGTTGACTGAGACGAAGTCCTTAGATTTATTTGTAACAATGAACTTAAACTATATCATTGTTGATTAAAACGAAGTCTTTAGGTTTATTTGTAACAATGAACTTAATCAAAAACTATATCATTATTGATTAAAACGAAGTCCTTAGATTTATTTGTAACAATGAACTTAATCAAAAACTATATCATTGTTGACTGAGACGAAGTCCTTAGATTTATGTGTAACAATGAACTTAATCAAAAACTATATCATTATTGATTAAAACGAAGTCCTTAGATTTATTTGTAACAATGAACTTAAACAAAAACTATATCATTGTTGACTGAGACGAAGTCCTTAGATTTATGTGTAACAATGAACTTAATCAAAAACTATATCATTATTGATTAAAACGAAGTCTTTAGATTTATTTGTAACAATGAACTTAATCAAAAACTATATCATTATTGATTAAAACGAAGTCTTTAGATTTATTTGTAACAATGAACTTAATCAAAAACTATATCATTATTGATTAAAACGAAG
>NW_013666486.1:419983-426354 GCF_000517525.1 Limulus polyphemus
ACAACCAACAAGCCCATCATCGGCAGATAGCTCATGGTATATCTTCGCACTTTACAACCAACAGCCCATCACCGACAGATAGCCCACCGTATATCTTAGCACTTTACAACCAACAAGCCCATCATCGGCAGATAGCTCATGGTATATCTTCGCACTTTACAACCAACAGCCCATCACCGACAGATAGCCCACCGTATATCTTCGCGCTTTACAACCGACAAGCCCATCATCGGCAGATAGCTCATGGTATATCTTCGCACTTTACAACCAACAGCCCATCACCGACAGATAGCCCACCGTATATCTTCGCGCTTTACAACCGACAAGCCCATCATCGGCAGATAGCTCATGGTATATCTTCGCACTTTACAACCAACAGCCCATCACCGACAGATAGCCCACCGTATATCTTCGCGCTTTACAACCAGCAGCCCATCACCGACAGATAGCCCACCGTATATCTTCGCGCTTTACAACCGACAAGCCCATCACCGACAGATAGCCCACCGTATATCTTCGCGCTTTACAAACAACAGCCCATCGCAACTGGTCTATTTCACGTTCTGTATTAATATTTATTAAGTTGACCGTTTAAGTCCAGATGTGGGCTATACAGGGCGTGCCCAAACTGCGAGGATTCATTGATAGTGTGCTTTGCTGCGAAAGTTCTTTCTGTGGGTGCTCTATGAAAATAGCGGTCAACTACCAGTACTGTACGATTACAGTAGTCCAGGATTTGGCGGTGGATGCTGTTTGTTGGCTAGCTGTCTGTCGGTTCAAATTAGGGGCGGTTATGTTCAGACAGCCACTTGTGTCGCCCTGCGAGAGTATTCATAAGATACAAATGCAAAATTCCTCATTTTATGAAATTATTTTTTTTGGGGGGGTATAGCATCACGAGGGAAGCGTTAACTTGTCTCTACGTTAAAGAAACGGGCAACATTAAGACACGGGCAACATTTAGACTTTTCAACAAATATTATCGAGTTGTTGCTACAATTTCAATTATAGGATAAGTGACTGCATCGACATCCATGGGGCATAAAGTAATCCCCAACCTCACTGAATATAATTTATCGTAAGAGTTTGTTGCTTTTAAGTTGTGGATGATATTGATGAACTGTTTTATTTTACGATATTGTACGAAACACACAGAAGGTTGAGTATGTCATATACTTATATCAAAATGGTTTTAGAGTCGCGCCTTTTGAAAACAGCTTTGAAGCGAAGGTTTCATTGCAAAATGCCCCCATCGTAAGACCATCATGTCCAAAGCACACTACTCCTCACCTTAATGCATCCATAATCCATCCAGTATACGACCATTTCAACAGTCCAATCACACAGAAATGTAGAGGCGCTGCGTCCAGCGAAGTGACAGGTATTGGTCTTCCTATTTAATAGCATGCATGCCCGTTTCATTCTTTATTTGCTTGAGGTATGTGACAGTTGAGTCTTTGTTGTGTTCCTACTCGACAGTTATCGGCGCTAACTATTCCTAATTTTGCAGTGATAAACTACACAGAAGGCAGTAAGTTAACACCACCCATCGCCAACCCTTGAGCTACTCTTTGCGTCGGATAGGGCTGTTACATACCCTCCCCAAAAGCAATCAATTTTCGGTGGCATCACAATACCTACATAACGCAAAACAGTGCAAAAATGTAGTTCTGATACATTCCGTTCCACCGTGACTTCATAACGCCGTGCTGCCACGTGATTCATAATCGTTTTAATATGACGTACTTAAACCAACATTTCATAGATCTTTGAATCGAATCTTTCATCACTGACCAAAACACTTGGTTTTTTTTAAAGTAATCAAGTTCGTTTCCAAAGAAATAAAAAACAATTTTCAGAGGAAAGAAAATTTAAACCCACGAAAATGAACAGTTAATTTGTTTCTTTGAACTTTATTTTTTTTATAATGGAGCCTGAGATCGAATCCCGTCACCAAATACGCTCGCCCTCTTAGCCAAGGGCCTTATTGATAAGACGGTCAACCCCACTATTCATAAGTAAAAGAGTATCTCAAGAGTTGGCGGTGGGTGGTGCCGACTAAGCTGCGCTTCAAAATTAGGGACGACTTGCTCAGATAACCCTCGACAAAACTAACAACAAATACAATATTATTAGTAACGCTTATTGGTGGAACGTTTTAACGAGGGGCAAACATTTGTCTTATGGTTTGACTTTTAATCATTAATCAATATTAATATTAATCAATATTGGTACTAAGGGACAACGTTCTGGAGAAGAAAAAAAAGAAGAGAAAGAAAAGAATCGTTTGAAAATAAATTAATTAAACTTAACGTGGCCTTGTCTTTAGAAATAGATTAAGCTGAAAAAATTTGAGAGTTTTAGCCTTGGCATGACGCACATAAATTCGAACTCATGTTACTAAAAAATTGTCTCAACATTATATATATATATATACTTTCGTTTAGAAAACTCTACCTTAGATTAAGTCCACTTTTAGTGAGTTTCTGTAATGGAAATATTGTGTTCTGTTTTACTCAGATGTTGATTTTTTCACATAAACTGTGTCTGTAACTTTGTAATCTACTCCTAATATACGGAATAGATAGTAACAAATGGTTAGAACCTTTTTGTCTGAGTGCTGTTCTTCAATCGAAGTGTAACGGAGATAGTCAGATGTTCAATTCTCACACAAACCTGAATCTGTGGCACTATAAACCGTCCCTTTATCATATGAATAAGTGGATGAAAAAATAAATGACCACGGATATATATATATATATGGGTTTAGTATTGTTGTTTTTGTTGTTTTTTTCCCACACGTAGCATAATGTAGATAGTGAATTGTATTTTAGTCGGTATTGGTTTTTGAAACTTTAAAGTTTGGAGATGAATTTATATTTTACATGACTTGCTTATTTCGTCACTGCGTTACATTATTCATGTAAAGGAGAAATCAACAAACTGTATTCAAGGAAAGTTGAAACGTTCGTAATGCTGTCACAAAAACTAACTTTACAGGATGTTGTGATGCGCGTGCATACAAGATGCCTCGAACTCGCGTGCTTTGGGAAACATGCTAGTATCACGTGGCAACAGACACGTTCTTCGTGTTTGAGAAGTTGTTGTTGTTGTTTTTTTTTCATTCAATCCATCTGTCGCCTTTGATATCCTGGCGGAATTCTAAAATTTATTGCTTGTTCGTGGTCAATTTTGAACAGAAAGCACGTTCTAAGCTCGTGAATATTTACTACAGATTGTTATATTAGATGCACGCGAAAAAAAGGTATACTGGATATTTGTTTATTTCCATCTTGTCCTGTCTTTGATTATTTGTTAATGTCAGAGAAAATTAAGACACTTTTTGTGAGTATCTATTTTTTTATAAACACGAGCCTGTAAATATTATATATATATATGTTTATATAAATTTTTCTAGAAACGAAGAGTAAAACGGTTATATCTCTTCAGACCGGTTGGGATAAAACAGGCCTAGTATTTTAATCTCAGTAAATTGTCTTCGTGACAATAACTGTTACGGTATGAACCGGATTAAGTTAATGATCTTTTGCTCAATTTTAGTTACATCACAAAACGACCGAATTAGGGTAAAAAAAACAAAAACTTAATCTCATATTAATGTCACGGAGACACGATGTAAACTTGTACACACAGGTAAGAAGAGAAGCTTATAACTTTAAATGAATTATTGGCATCTGGCCAAATAACTGTTGATTTAAATATCACTAGTTTCTTTAATCAGACCTCTGGGATTTTATCTAGAATCATACTGATTCTCTGTCTTAATTGAATGAAGTTTTTTGGATGTTTTTTTTTTTTCGGAAGCGATATACGCTTCTGTCCACAGATTTAAACTGAAGTTGAATAGGGTGTGTGTGTTTCCATTTCCAAGGCATGATGCGTGTATATATTTAAAGGCAAAAAAACATTTAATTATTCTAGTAGCTAAATAAAGGTAGTGTTAGGAAAAAAACGTTTAAAGAAAATAGTATATACTTGGCATAAACGTTTTCTGTTTCCAGAAAGCTCTAGCACTCTGCTTTTTTGTTAGTATTTGCCATTTTTGTTTGTCAGATGAACCTTACGTGTGATTAGTATCAGTTATTTGTATTACCATTTTCTATTCTTCGTCCACCAAGAAACATGTTCACTCGTCATTTAACGTGGTTCGTCCACTAAGTCACAGATGATATCTACATGTTCACTCGTCATTTAACGTGGTTCGTCCACTAAGAAACATGTTCACTCGTCATTTAACGTGGTTCGTCTACTAAGAAACATGTTCACTCGTCATTTAACGTGGTTCGTCTACTAAGAAACATGTTCACTAGTCATTTAACGTGGTTCGTCTACTAAGAAACATGTTCACTCGTCATTTAACGTGGTTCGTCTACTAAGAAACATGTTCGCTCGTCATTTAACGTGGTTCGTCCACTAAGTCACAGATGATATCTACATGTTCACTCGTCATTTAACGTGGTTCGTACACTAAGAAACATGTTCACTCGTCATTTAACGTGGTTCGTCTACTAAGAAACATGTTCACTCGTAATTTAACGTGGTTCGTCTACTAAGAAACATGTTCACTCGTCATTTAACGTGAACGGTATTTTCTATTGGTCTTTGATATGTAATATAATGTGAACGGTATTTTCTATTGGTCTTTGATATGTTATGTAACGTGAACGGTATTTTCTATTGTTCTTTGATATGTTATGTAATGTGAACGGTATTTTCTATTGTTCTTTGATATGTTATGTAATGTGAACGGTATTTTCTATTGTTCTTTGATATGTTATGTAACGTGAACGGTATTTTCTACACAGTTACTTATTGTTTCAGAACAAACTCACAATATCTTATGGAAGCACACCAATAACATTTATTGTTCCTTGACTTGATCAGGAACTTATAAAGAACCAGTTGTTGTTCTTGTAACATGCTACTGTCAATAACCCTCAAGCTGGTACAACGCTGTAAATCTCAGTTTTGATTTAGGCCTACGTATGTCAAACTACATTATAAATACAATAGCTGAAGAAGTTTACGTTTTTACTTCTTTTACAGCCTTTATTATCTTAAATATTGTAAATATAAAACTAAATTGACCAGATAGTAAAATAAGAAAGCAATGTAAGAGCCTTAATAAATTGACTTACACTCGAGAACGTGATCTAGGCCTTACTAATTACTGGACTTTCATTGTACGGATTCGATGCTTGATGACGGAAAAAATAGTCCATGACATAGTGATTTTGGAACATGTAACGGAAGGATATCTGATACTATATAGGCTCCTGTACAAGTCAATAAAAAAACTGCCTTCATGTTATGTATCCATACGTTCTTGTGCAATTTGGTCCAGAGCAATTAATAATCAAATCGATATTGATTCCGTAACTGATCAAGAAACAACCCATAATACTTTTCACATTTCTGGGATAATCTCATGGATAAAGTAGTCCTCGTTCATGAATCCTGAAAAAAAATAAAGATTATTAAATAAGAAGTATCAATTTCGTGATTCCTAATTTACAGTCTGATTAATTTAACCTCCTGACTGTTATTTTTTTTTCACCCCCCTTGGAGTGTCAATAGTAAGTTTACGGACTTTCAATTCTAAAATCGACTTCCCGCAATTAACAGAACACAGGTATCTTTGCGTTAAAAAAAACCAAAAAAAAACCCTTTTACCTGAGCACTATGGCAATTTCTAAAGTCAATTTAAGCTGGTTAGTTGGAAAAGTGTGTATTTTTTCATTTACTTTTCCTTCCGCATCTTTTTTTTGTAAAAAAAAACAACAACCTGAATTTTGTATAAAGTATGTAGAAGTAGGGGGGGAGAGACTGTTTAAAAAATAAATTAATTAAAATGTGAAAGCTGAGAGAAAAAAAAAGTTGATTAAAAACATCTTTCAGTTTGCATTAAAAAAAAAAAACCTAGTTCTTATTAAATTCACTCTCAAGCGGATGAATACTTTATTTGGTAATTCTTACTCCGCGTCCTTTTGTAATAAGAAAAATATAAGTAGAAGTTTAAAATGTCTCTAGGGTGAGGAACTCAGACGAATATTCTCTTTGATAGTAGGTGAAATTAAAATTTGAGATTAAATATTCATATGTTCGGTGCTTTTACTGTTTACACGTTTATGAATGTAATGTATTTCGACTAAATGTCTTCGTCCACCTATTGTGATCTTGTCATCTCACGCGAGCCACTTATCTGGAGAGAGTTTCAAGTTGTCTTCTCATAATCCTGTGGGTCGCGGGTTCGAATCCCCCGTCCCACCAAACTTCGGCCATGGGGGCGTTATATCGTTATCTGCTATAACATTAGTAGATAAATGTTTCATTGGACGAGTTTTAAGTTG
>NW_013666486.1:427248-429484 GCF_000517525.1 Limulus polyphemus
GGGGCGTTATATCGTTATCTGCTATAACATTAGTAGATATATGTTTCATTGGACGAGTTTTACGTTGTATTTAATTAGTAGATAAATGTTTCATTGGACGAGTTTCATGTTGTATTTAACTAAGAACGTCATTTGTACAAGGTTTCCGTTAAAAATTAGAATCGCCTGCAGTTTCATTATTGCACTTATAGTTTAATTTAGTGTTAACCCTAATAATTTAACCAACTGAGTTGTCACCGAACATGCTCTCCTTTCAGCCATGGGGCGTTATAATGTGTCAGTCAATCCCACTATTCGTTGGTAAAAGAGTAGCCCAAGAGTTGGCGGTGAGTGGTGATGACTAGCTCTAGTCTTACACTGCTAAATTAGGGACGGCTAGCGCAGATAGCCCTCGTGTAGCTTTGCGCGAACTTCAAAAACAAACAAATCCAGTTACCAATACTTCCAATATATTTACCCCGGACTTTAATTCCTACCAATGACAAAAGAAGAAGTGTGTCACGTGCTCGCCTCAGCACACCTAATTTGTCAACTGTATGTGACTTGTGTTTGAATCAACCTTGTAAACAGCGGCGCAGGAACCGGAAGGTGAGAGGGGGAGATATTGGAAACGATTGAACCCAGTAGGTTTCTGAAGAGGGAGTGCGGCACCCTCAAGTAAAGAGGTAACCCTTAAACGGCACCCTCAAGTAAAGAGGTAACCCTTAAACAGAGAAAAGTTTCCATGGAGACAAAAACGACAACGATATTTTTTTTATTTAGGAGTTCTAAATGTTCGTTTCTTAAAATTTCCAAAATACAACAACAACAACAACAAAAACGCATATAATATACCCCCCCCCTACCCCAATCGCTTAGCGGCAAGTCTGCAGACTTATAACACTTAAAACCGGGTCTTGATACCCGTGGTGGGCACAGCACAGATAACCCGTTCTGTAGCTTTGTGCTTAACAAAACCTAATCCAAAACTCAATAATAACAATAATAATGCCGTTCATATCTAAGCCACAACCAATAATTTCAAGGTGGTTGAAAATCGTTCCTTCTGGGATAAAGAAATTTTTACTCCACTGCTTCTGGAAAACAACATCAAATTTTTAGGAAGTTTTTAAAGCGTAGAACAAAAAAACTTTTACCGATTTTCAAATATAAACCCAGTTAATGTTCTACTGAATCAACGTATTAAAACACGAAATTAGCAAACAGTTGAGTAGGCTGCATTTCTGAAGATGTCGTTCCACTCACGTGACTTTGATGAGGTCTGAATTATTCTCTGTCCTCCTTTAACCGCGGTATGTCTGCGGATTTAGAATGCTAGAAACCGGGTTTCGATTCCCGTGGTGGGCAGAGCACAGATAGTTCTTTGTGAAGCTTTGAGCTTAACTTCAAACAAACAAACAAACAAATTGATTACGTAATCTTCATTGTCTATCCTTGATGGACCAAATCCACGTGGTTTACTTGTGATGGACCAATTCCACGTGGTTTACTCGTGATGGACCAATTCCACGTGGTTTACATGTGATGGACCAATTCCACGTGGCTTACTTGTGATGGACCAATTCCACGTGGTTTACTCGTGATGGACCAATTCCACGTGGTTTACTCGTGATGGACCAATTCCACGTGGTTTACTTGTGATGGAGTGATGGTTCCTTTTGGCTAGAGTAAACCATAATTGTCATCTTCCCTCATCCTCTACCATTGAACATTTTCTTCTACTGCTGTGTGAGTTTGTGAACCTGAAAAACCTCCTGTTTCTTGAGAGGGTCGTCATACAAAGGAGTAAGTTCTTGTGGTAGGATAGCTGAAGCTACAGAGTAAATTTTGAGGTGGAGACTCACATTCAGAGAAAGGTAGACGTATAGCTGTTAGCTGAGGACTTCTGAAGGCACGATGACGAATGAGGTTCTTTCCAATTGTCCCAAATAACTTTTCTATTGTCTGTAAATATATTTAATAATATGATATTTGTACGTCAACATGGTAATTAGATAAAGAACAAACCAAACTCGTCAGTTTACCACATATAAATGAACAAACCAAATTCGTTAGTTTACCACATATAAATGAATAAGCCAAACTCGTCAGTTTATCACATATAAATGAACAAGCCAAGCTCGTCAGTTTACCACATATATAAATGAACAAGCCAAACTCGTTAGTTTACCACATATATAAATGAACAAGCCAAACTCGTTAGTTTACCACATATAAATACAAACTACAAAAAGAC
>NW_013666486.1:429653-433319 GCF_000517525.1 Limulus polyphemus
TAGTTTACCACATATATAAATGAACAAGCCAAGCTCGTCAGTTTACCACATATATAAATGAACAAGCCAAGCTCGTCAGTTTACCACATATATAAATGAACAAGCCAAACTCGTTAGTTTACCACATATATAAATGAACAAGCCAAACTCGTTAGTTTACCACATATAAATACAAACTACAAAAAGACACAGAACTTGCAACAATGGGTCGACATTATTGCTTTCTATTGTTGGAATAAGGTATTTGTAATTAGTATATTATTAAGGCCTGTCTATTGTAAAACCATCACACAAGTCTGTAGTTTACGAATCTATCAGATTTTGTTCTTATTGTGGAATTTTGGAGGTCACTTTATTGCAGCCACGTTAGAAGGTATCGGCGACTATGATGGGCATTTTGATTCATGTTATTCAATTATAATTGTCCGATACGATATTATGACACTTCTAAAAGATAGAAACTTTGTGCACGTTTAACCCATCTATGTGAAATCTTAATAAACTGGCGACCATTTTGGATTTGGGGTCATATCTTGGCCTTGTTTATCTTTAAGCTTTCTTTTATTCACTGTGAAATGTCAGAATATATAAATAGTATGTTAGCAAAATGTGACCCCTAACTTCCTCTGGGCATACGGAGAACTTTGGGCACCTTTTTTTTTTTAGATATCTGTCGATACAGGTCCCCGGCATGGCCAGGTGATTAGCGTTTTAAACGCAAGATTACTCAATGTGTGTTGTGTCCAGTGCATGGTCAGGTGGCTAGAGTGCTCCACTCGCAATCTGCGGGTCGCGGGTTCGAATCCCCGCCCCACCAAACATGCTCGCCCTTTCAGCCGTGGAAACGTTATAATGTGCCGGTCAATCCCACTATTCGTTGGTAAAAGAGTAGCCCAAGAGTTGGCGGTGGGTGGTGGTGATGACTAGCTGCCTTTCTCTAGACTTTTACGGCTAAATTAGGGATGGCTAGCCCAGATAGCCCTCTTGTAGCTTTACGCGAACTTTCAAACAAACCAAACCGAGTGTGTTCGTAAAAAAAAAAAAAACACCCTGAAATCAGAATTACACCGTTTCCCATTTAAATGCGTGTGTGAGACTAAAGTTGGGCAGTTTCAAGTTCAACATTTTGGTGTTTCATCAAAGCTACACTCTCTTGGTATTTGAATCGGTCTTCTTCTTTTTAAGTTTGTTTATTTAACCAAAACCACATCGGGCTGTCTGCAGTGTCCACCGCGGGAAATCGAACCCTGGATGTTAACGTTGTCAATTAAGAGCGAAAAAAGTTTGAAATCGCGTTTCAAGTGACAAGAAAAATAACCAAGAACAGCACAGCACTCATTAATGTTGAATAAATTAGGCCTAGTGATAAATTTATATCGCTGTAATTAGGCCTAGTGGTAAATTTATATCGCTGTAATTAGGCCTAGTAATAAATTTTTATCGCTGTAATTAGGCCTATTGATAAATTTATATCGTTGTATTTGTTATAAGTTTTTTGTGTGTACATTTTCGTTTAAATTCTGAAAACTTAGCGTCAATTTCAACACACTGAATCCATGACATCAAGCTTTAAGAACATTATACAATTTTCTGATACACACATGAGCTATTGCATAATTTTTTGTGATAAAATATTTGTTTCAAAAATGCTTTAACTTTTCTCGTGATAATTCGCGAGAACACGAAGATTCTTTTCTTATCTAAATTAAGTATCAATCTTTAACTATATAGATGTCGCTAGTTGGAGCTTTATAAATGTATTAGTGTTAAAACAGGATAAAATGTTTTGAGGGAAGTAGAAATTATCGATTTTTTTGTTAACTATAAAGATACCGTTATGTAGACCATAATAACAAGGTAAAGTTTTCTAAACCTAAATACAAAACGAACAACTCTTTCATCCTATGATACAGTTAGGACTGGACAACTACTGGGACTAATTATATTAAGAGAGATAAGACTATTTCTGCAATTAACAAGATATAATTATCTTTAAAAAAAACTGCTAAATACATTAACACTTGCCAGGGGGAGTTTCAACCGATTTAATTGAATTACACCTTTAACGCCACTTTTAGAACAGAAAGGCTATAAATCTACAAATGATTTATTGATTTGTGCTGCCTAAACTCAGTATACAGCGACTTTGCTGAAGGAGCTGGTGCTCTCCTATCAAATGTGTGCGTGCGCGCCGTGCGCGCTTCAATTCGTACCAAAGTACATTTCATTTTCGCGTTAATTGTCAACGTCAAGGATAACAGATCGTTACAAAAAAAAAAAAACGAGGGAGCGATACAAGAGACCTAAACCAATCATGAAATATCTATAAGATTTTACACAATAGTGAATTCTTACAAACATTTGAAGTAAATATATCAATGGTAAAACTTTCATAAATCGTGGTAGATATGAGACAATCAAATTATGATGTTATGGCATGAGAATTTTCAATCTGAACGATACATAAACAGCCAGATCAGAGACCCCCTAGGATACAGACATAACAAAACTGAATTTTGAACTACTGACCACAGGGAAGGAAGCCAGCTAGCAGACCCGCCGCCACGATATCCTTGTTCGGCTCTTTGAACCAAATAACTGGATTGCCTGTCACTTTTATAACGCGCCCACATTCGAAAGTGCGAATCAGCATCGACATCACATTTCGAACTCCCAACCTAACGATCCGCAGCCCCTTACGTTAACCACTAAGCCATCCAGGTTGTATGTTTTATACTAAGCTTTGTATTAATATTATTTATTTTATTAGGAATTAGTGACTGTTCTTTTACGAACGTTTTATGTTGATTGTTGGTGAGGGTTACTCATGTAAATGAGGGGATAAAAAATTAATTACTTTTCTTAAAGACGATACCCCCCTACACTTTCAACCCTAAGCAGTCATTGGATAGAGTTTTGTTTCTAGGGTAATACACAGAAATGTATGTTGTTTTTACAGTAATCTCCCAGTTTTGACGTGTATATACAAACACCTCAGTAATGTTGCCTTAAAATCCCTACTAGTATAGTATCGGCTTAAAATAAAGCTGACAACTCAAATATTTTTATTTGCGTTCGTGCGCCGTCGGTCCGGCATGGCCAGGTGGTTAGAGCGCTCGACTCGCAACATGAGGGTCGCGGGTTCGAACCCCCGTCACACCAAACGTGCTCGCCCTTTCAGCCGTGGGGGCGTTATAATGTCGCGGTCAATCACACTATTCGTTGGTAAAAAAGTAGCCCAAGAGTTGGCGGTGGGTGGTGATGACTAGCTGTCACTGCTAAATTAGGGACGGCAAGCGCATATAGCGCTCGTGTGGCTCTGCGCGAAATTCGAAACAAACAATCATTTTTCGTGATGAACAAATTATTGAACAAACTTTTCTTTTCTATCGACCTCGTAAAGAAGACTTTCTGACGACATTATCACGGAAAACAAGTATTAATATGTATATATATATATAAAAACTCTCGCTCCTAATAAAAAAAAAACTTTCCAGGTAATAAACAAAGCAAGACAGTTTAACTGGAAATAATTTCGCTTGGTTTAAGCAGAAAGGTGGCCTGATTCTCTCAGGGATCAAACCTTGAATTTTAACGTTATAAACCACCAGCCCCGATCTTATCGGAGGAGGAGGAGGGGTAGCATTCTTCTTCGCAAATAGTTCT
>NW_013666487.1:0-1447 GCF_000517525.1 Limulus polyphemus
AAGCTATAATTCACACACTTTACTTCGGTGCCTACTGCTCGCTTCACTCGATTATGTCTCTATATCTATCTTCGGCTTATAGGATAAAAAAAAGAGGGCGTCTAGCAAACGCTGGAACGTTCGTGAGGTTGCCCGCTAAGTCACGATCCTTCTAGAAACTCCAGCGCGCATTCTCCCAGCGTCGCGAGACTTCTGCAGTCGTAACACTACCCTTTCCTTAGTATTGTTCGTCCCGAAAATTAGCCACTTACATTAAACCAATAGATAGTTAACAATAACTCAATTAAATGTACAGAATTTACAAACAGACAAATTAAAATTCAACAAAGTCTCTTAATTGTCGGGACGTATCTTCTTTCATACTGGTCTCTGTCTCTTTTGCTTCACGTGGGGTTCATCTGCTCCATCAGGAAATGTTCTATTATCGGTAACAGTCATATCAGTGGTAGTAACTTCATTAAGGGCTTCACCGTTTCCCTTCTCAAAACCGGGTAGAGTTTCTTCTTCGACAGTGGCTTTTCCAGGTGACACATCTTCAGTGGCGTCTTTTTTTTAAATGTCCTGGACCGTGATAACGCCAAAACCTGTTGGGATGCACGACCTTTGGCTTACCTCGCCGACCACATTTTATTCGGAAAGTCACGTCTGAGAGATGATCCACTATGTCATATGGGCCTTCCCATGGAGATGACAACTTAGGAGACTTCCCTTTGGTCTTCCTGGGATTATACAACCACACCTTGTCTCCTGGTACAAAACTAACTTCAGTAGATCTCTTATCATAAAATAACTTCAGGGAATCAGCAGACGTTTTCAAGTTTGAATGCACCTGATGGTGAATATTATCCATCCTTTCCGATAACACTTTCACGAATTCTGACACATTTTCAGGCAACTCTTCATAAGGTGTGCGTCCTGTTAACAGATTCACTGGCAACCGAAGTTCCCGACCAAACATCAACTGTGTATCCAGTGGCTTCATGCTCTGCTGTCCTATAGGCCATCAACAGTGGAGGGAGTAAGACATCCCAGTCATCTTGATGGATATTACAAAACTTTGCCAATTCCTGTCCCAGTGTCCAGTTGTACTTTTCTACCATCCCATCAGACTGTTGGTGAAGTGGCGTTGTCCTGGTCTTTCGGATGCCAAACAACTTGCAGCATTCATGAAACACAGCTGATTCAAAGTTGCGGCCTTGATCTGAATGCAGTTTGTATGGCATACCAAATCTGAAGAAGAAATCACTAATAGCCGAAGCTACAGTTGTAGCTTCCTGATTTGGTATTGCATATGCCTTCGGCCACTTGGTGAAATAGTCCATCACCACACAAATGTGCTTGTTTCCAGCACGACTTTGAGGCAAAGGATTGGGCAATGTCAACGGCTACTCTTTCCATTGGTGCACCAACTTGATATAACTTCATTGGAGCACGTCCCTTATGTTTG